>NC_054376.1:84220995-84425995 GCF_017654675.1 Xenopus laevis
CGGGTCCAATTGGTAATGTATCTCTTTTAATTCCACAGATAAGCTGCTTTATATATTTGTCACAGCAAAGCAGGGTAAGATTAGTTCTCTTCCTATTTTAAATGGTTCGAATGTAAATTTCTGATTAAAGATTATATTGTATCTTATGCCTTAATGTTAAGGGGAAGATCCCAGTTGTTTCGGATAGTTCCCGTTTTTCAGCCATAAAAAATGTTGTTTTGGGATAGGTCTGTTTTAGATGATGGTTCGAAGTAATTGGATTTTTTGATTACATCAATGGACACTGAGAGGTGGGGCTTCAGGTGATTGTTACTGTGATTTAAGATGGTGTGTGTTAAGGGGTTGTACACTTGACAAAGGGCATGTCTGCCCAAAACATGTAGTGGTTGTCCTACACTCCGAATAAAGGGAGTTTTGCTGCAGAGTTCTGTTACCCCAGCGTCCTCCATTAATTTTTTGTAAACTGCTCTAGACACTGTCTCTGTTTGTTTAGGATATCATCTGCCATATTAGCTTAGTGTGACATCACTTCCTGCTCACTTATAGCTCTGGGCTCAGATTACAGCAGGGATGGGAGGGGAAGGGGAGCAAACTGAGCATGCTCAAGCCCAAGCCCTGGAGGTTCAAGCTGAAAACAGGAAGTCTGATACAGAAGCCCATGTGTACACAATAGAAGGAAAGAAATGTGGTGTTTCTTTTGACAGAGGACTCAGAGCAGCATCAGTTTGATGGTTTACTGGTATATTTATAGAGACCTTTCTGATCAAGCTGACTTAATTTTAACCTTTCCTTTAAAGAGACCACCATCTTCTTTCATTCTACCTGTTATTGCTAGGCCTGCATTCATGCTACTAGAAAAACTATTTCAAAAAATGTATTATAAAAAAGGGCTATGTTTTTTAGCTGCCTGCTCGTTTCACCCTCATTTGTGCCTATGACTTTACCACAGTTCAAGTGGCCAACTCATAGTCTAAGCCCTAGATAGAGTCCTTCTATTCTTGCCCATAATCTGTCTGAGGATTCAGTGCATTCTATCCCATGGTAAATGTTTTGCAAATTGGAGATGTGGTTGGAATAGTAATAGCTGAACCAAATTGCTTTAGTTGAGAACTGCAGGATTGTTGCTATGAGAAAGGCATTAACTATAAGGCCATATTTAGCTAAAACCCTTCTCCCAGGATCATTTTGAGGAATAAATAGTACTCATTTTGAAATGGGGATAAGTAATATTATTTATATTCTAATTTGATCAGTAAAAGTTACATTTTTAGGTACTGCACCATGGAAATGGAACTTTGTCCAAAATGTAATTTAGTTAGTATTCAGCAACCATGCATGCTGTGTGTCCCCAAACTGGCAGCAGAGTGATAAAAATAAAAGAAACGAAAAATAGCAAAGGGAGCAGAGCTCCGCAGGTATCCTACCGCCTAGGAGCAGGATGGCAAAAAAACTGAAGGAGGAGGGGTCAATGCTGGGAAGGGGAGGAGCAGGAGGGGTGTGTCCCTGTCTTCATGTCAAGTTTTGAGCCATCCTGCCTCCTAAAGGGAACAGCGCATTAAGCTTACTGTCCTGGGCTGCCTAGGGACGATCCAAGAAAGAAGATTTTTCTGAGACCAGTCCTTGCCATACCGATCCCGATGTGAGAGGAACCATCTCTGAATAGTTGTTGTACTCCATCTCGTCCATTTCACCAGACCGATAGTGGGAGTGAATAAACCCCAAAAAACTCATCAGTTCTTTGGCTTGGAGGGAATTGCAACGGAAGTTTTGCCTCTGAGGAGATCTGGAATATATTCTGGAGAGGCAAGCATACTAACCTTAGTCTGGTGTCAGAGAGAGAGCCCAGTTATATCATCTGTTGAGTAGGGACTGGCTAACTCTTCTCTTCTGTTCATTCAGTATTCAACCAAATTGAGTTAGTGTTGACCTTTCCAGGCAAACATATTTCTTGAGAATTCTCAGGTTCCTCCCCACAATGAGAAGATCTTCCAAATAATGGTAGACTTCCACCCTTTCCAATCTTAACTTGGCTATGATCACCACCAGAACCTTAGTAAAAGTCCCTGGCAAAGTGGAGAGGCCAAAGGGGAAGCAGTGAAACTGAAAGTAAAGACGTTCCTCTGCCACTGGAATGTGGAGGTATGTGTCTTTCAAGTCTAGGGATGTTAGTCAATCATCCATATGTACGATGGATCTTATTGTGGAAAGGGACTCCATCCTGAACTTTTGAGGATTTAAATATCTGTTTATAACTCTCAAATCGAGTATAGGGTGTAGTTTTCCTGAAGTTTTTTTCACTAGGAACAAAAGGGAGTAGAACCCTTGACCTAGCTGTTGTGGAGGTACTGGAATGATGGTTTCCTTGGCTACCAGTTAAGATATACAATTGTGAAAAAATTGGCAACGTTAGTGGTTGTTCTTGAGGAGATCCTCATGAGGCTTCCATAAGAACTCCAAACAACCTCTGGTGATGATGGAAAGAACCAATAGTTCTCGGACACCCATGGTTAGTGGCACATCTGCTAACAGCCAGATCCATAGAGCAGCACTGAGAGGGCACTTTAGGGCGTGGACGCCAAAAGAAAACCATGTTTAAACTTGAAAAATTATTAGACAGAGCTTATCTGTTATGTGCTATGTAACCTGTGTTTTTTTTCCAGCTTGAATGGCTGACCCCCATGACTACGCAGCAGCTAATTTATATAAACTATAGTTTTTTTTCTGAAGCAAACACAAAGCTTTTACCTGTGCATGCTAACAGTATATTATATGTTAATTCATTTAAAATGCTTTCATTTTTTGGCTGTTCTTTTGATGCTTTTAAGAGGGCTTGGATGCAATGTTTCCTCTAAGCTGTGCACTTGTGCACACAAATTTTGGGGCCAGTGCACACAACACAAAATTTTTTAAAAATGCGCGCACAATTTTAAAATATGTGCACAAATTGTGTGTGCACACAGTAGAGAAGCAATATTGGTAATTATGTAACAAAGAAGATAATTAACGCCTAAAGTTAAATCATGAAGTAAGTCAAGCTGGCCACAGACGTGTAGATTTACCTTTCATATCGGATGAACGATCGTACGGTGCCATCTCCTGACCTGCCACTAACCATTCAGATCAAATAAAGTAGTAAAAGAACAGATCAGACAATGTTCTGCCCCTGACAGTAGTCGAACGAAAGTTATGACCGACAAAGCTGGTGACAGAAATTTTCTAACCTGTCCGATCAACTGAATGAGCGATCACCATGGCACGAAAAATGTCGGGACACCACACACGGCCCGAAAATGATAAGAATCAAAGATTTGTACTATCAAATCTTTGCGTGAGTGACAAGCTTTATTTATAAATCTATTTAAGCAGATCTATATTGAATTGCATCCATTAAGCATAACTCCTTAAAGGAATTGTTCAGTGTAAAAATAAAAACTGGGTAAATAGATAGGCTGTGCAAAATAAAAAATGTTTCTAATATAGTTAGTTAGCCAAAAATGTAATGTATAAAGGCTGGAGTGACTGGATGTCTAACATAATAACCAGAATACTACTTCCTGCTTTTCAGCTCTCTTTGTTTACACTGACCAGTTACCCTGGTGACCAGGCAGTAACCAATCAGTGGCTGGGTCATAACTGTTGCTTTTGAATCTGAGCTGAATGCTGAGGATCAATTGCAAACTCACTGAACAGTTATGTCCCATGTGACCCCCTGTAAATCGCTGACTAGCTCAAAATTGTAGAGCTGAAAAGCAGGAAGTAATGTTCTGGCTATTATGTTACACAACCAGTCTTTATACATGTAAATTATCTAAATAGCCAGAGTGAGGATCAAAAGATAGATATGCTTTCGTGATGCCTTCCAAGTACTTACATCTCTTTTGAAGCCAGTCCCTCTGCCCCTAGACAATAAGTAGAAGCGGCAACAAGTGCCCCCTGAATGCGATCGCCCAGGGCACCCTAAAGAGCAGCAGACACATGGAATTTATGTATCTGCTGCGGCCTACACTTCCTGCTCCCCCAGACCAGATCCTCCATGATGGTGCACTTCCTCCAGCTCTCTCGAGTATTGCCAGGCTGCCTGTGACACTATAGACTCACAAAAAACTGCCATTGTGAATCACGTATTTGCTTACCGCATTGTGCAATACCTTGTGTGTTGGTGCTTACATTAAATGTTTGCTAATTTTGATGCAGTTTTAGTCATTTTGATGCATTTTAGCTCTGCATACCTGTTGTTCACTTGTTTCTGTCTGTAAAACCTATTTGACCAAGTCAAAATATTTAAACTGTGATGCTGACTGCTAATTACACCAGGTGAAGAAAAAACAGTTTATTTTATTGCATTGTTCTTTGTTAATTTTGTTTTTGCCTGGATTTTGACTGCTATATATCCATTTGGGTGCCACTTTATGTCACAGTTTGGTAAATATACACAAATTTGGCATCATAGTCTTCAGTAAACCCCTAGCGTACTTATTTAGGATTTTTTATTTTGTTGGTCCATTCCTAAATGTGGGGCATATAATGGGGTAAAAATTAAAGCTTTGTGACAATTTTCAGAAATTGTCAGAATGTTTTCCTTCCAAAAGTGCCAGCTGTGAAAATTCATATGCACTATTTTAATTTGGGTGCCTCTGTACACCACATAATTTGGTAAATCTCTGCATACTGGGCACCAGTGTTTAGTAGAACCCTGCTGTTCATATTTAGGATATTGTTTTCTTTATACCGAATGCTATGTGGGAGATAAGATGCTAGAAATTGGCAGCTTTAAAGGAAAACTATACCCCCAAAATGAACACTTAAGCAACAGATAGTTTACACCATATTATGTGGCATATTAAAGAATCTAATCAAAGGGGTCTATATATTTAAGTAAACGTTGCCCTTTTACATCTCTTGCCTTGAGCCACCATTTCGTGATGGTCTGTGTGCTGCCTCAGAGATCACCTGACCAGAAATACTTCAACTCTAACTGTAACAGGAAGAAGTGAGGAAGCAAAAGACACAACTCTGTCTGTTAATTGGCTCATGTAACCTAACATGTATGGTTTGTTGGTATGTTTGTGAGTACAGTGAATCCTACGATCCCAGGGGGCGGCCCTTATTTTTTAAAATGGCAATTTTCTATTTATGATTACCCATTGGCACATACTACTAGAAAAGTATATTATTATAAAAATGGTTTATTTACATGAAACAGGATTTTACATATGAGCTGTTTTATGCAATATCTTTTTATAGAGACCTACATTGTTTGCGCTTTGGAAATTTGGTAGTGTTTGATGTATACAAGTGAAAATCTCCATAAAACTATCCCTATTCGGTATTCCGCAAAAGTGGAATTGCGCCAAAAATTCCAGTACATGTTAAAAGCTTTGTTTGTCCTGAAAAAAAAACAGGGTAAACTAAACCAACCTCCCAGAAAACACCCCCCTAATGTGAAATGTGCAAAATGGTCTGGCAATTAAAGTATCAAATCTGTCCAATCAGCTGGCAGTAAAGGGGTTAACCCAATCAGTTCTACAAATGCTATTCTGCCCTTCCTACTAACTATACTGGACGAAATGAGTTTTTAAAGTTTTACAATTCTATTTTTTAAATATATGTGCAGAAAAGTTGTCGGAGCATCCTTGTGCTGTGTGTGTCTTTTACTAGGGCTAGTAAGTGTGTACCAGTTGTTCTCCATGCTAGCTCAGGACTAACCCTTGCATATCATTGCAAGGGGAATAAGTAGCATATAGGTGCCTGCAAGAAAACCAGGTTAGTAACAATTATGGGATTTATATTACAAAGGTGGAAAGATGACAGGACAGTAAAGGTCCAAAACTACCCTATAATTTAAAACATAGATAAATATATCTTTCATCAATATAAATGGATTGTAATTGGAATGACTTTCAAAGGCATAAGGATATTTCTTCTCAGTACTGTAATATAACAGTCATGTTAAAAAAAAATAAAAAACACATACACAAAAAACCAAATAAGCAGCATAGTATTTATTTGGTGTTGCCATAGGTGGTGCCCATCTTAAAAAAATATATATATTTATTGGACACAGCTTTGCTGTAGCATACTGTTATTCTGAAAGTTTATTTCTCTATCATGATTCAGACAATTTAATACATCATTTACACTGAAAGTTCAGTGTGTCCAGTTAAGCTCGAAATGAGTCCAGAAAAAAAACATCACTAAAATAAGAGAAAAACCACAATCAAGGTGAGTCACGTGATCAGAAATTTTATCCAAACAGATTACATGTACTGTACATACAGTACCTGGTTGAGAACCAAGTATCAAGACACATCTCTAATTTTACACACAATTAAGTCAAAATGCTGTACATCCTTATTAAACCATATATCTTTGCTAGTAAAAACAAAATGCATCGGGGGGGGTGAAGGGAAAGATCTCTAAATGTAATCAAACATTCCTACACTGAAAATTTATTTTATCAAAACCTGATTCCAATGACGGCTGTGAACAATTCCGATGAGACACTGAAATTGCACTTTCACAATTATATTGGACATTTGATTCTCATGATTGAAGGGATAATCCGCTTTAAAGTGTTTCATCAGTCCCCTTTTTTCCGAGAATGTTTGTACTTGTCTACATAAGCCTTTATAAGATTCGCAACTTTAGATGAATCCACTTCTCCACTCTTACTGTGGCAAACCTGAAAACCCAGATGATAAATCATACAAGGCATAAATTATATATATATATATATATATATATATATATATATATATATATATATATATATATATATATATATATATATATAAAAACATTATAAAGTAATGTGTTTTACAGTGCTTTTCATCAGGCAAAAGTATAATGAATATTTTCCAATACATCTGTCTGATCACCATTATATGCGAGTTTGCTTAAAGGGATTCTCAAAACGCATGAGTTAATAGTGCTGCTCCAGCAGAATTCTGCACTGAAATCCATTTCTCAAAAGAGCAAACAGATTTTTTTATATTCAATTTTGAAATCTGACATGGGGCTAGACATATTGTCAATTTCCCAGCTGCCCCAGTCACGTGAATTGTGCTCTGATAAACTTCAGTCACTCTTTACTGCTGTACTGCAAGTTGGAGTCATATCAGCCTCCTCCCTCCCCCCCAGCAGCCTAACAGAACAATGGGAAGGTATCGAGATAGCAGCTCCCTAACACAAGATAACAGCTGCCTGGAAGATCTAAGAACAGCACTCAATAGTAAAATCCAAGTCCCACTGAGACTGATTCAGTTACATTAAGTAGGAGAAATAGCAGCCTGCCAGAAAGTAGTTCCATCCTAAAGTGCTGGCACAAGTCACATGACATGGGGCAGCTGGGAAATTGACAAAATGTCTAGCCCCATGTCAGATTTCAAAATTGAATATAAAAAAATCTGTTCGCTCTTTTGAGAAATGGATTTCAGTGCAGAATTCTGCTGGAGCAGCACTATTAACTGATGTGTTTTGAAAAAAACATGTTTTTCCATGACAGTATCCCTTTAAGTATGCAAATCACACATATTTCTCAGTTAAAACAACTGAAATTTTGGTTCTAAACAAGAATATGAAGCCAGTATCACTTTAGCACTTCCTGGTCCTGCAGAGCATAAGAAGGGCTGTTAATACAAATTACCAATCCACAAAATGAGCTGCTCAAAGGCTGCTGCTTAGAAAAGGGAGGGGTGTGTTCGATAGAGCTGCCAAGTTTATAAACAAAGGGGGGAGGGGAAGGGCAGTTAAAAAATAGTAAGTAACTTTTTCTTAAATTTAAACCAATAGGCAGAATGTAATTTCAACGCAAGTCCAATTTATTAAACATTTATACATTCTTAAAGCTTTCCACAGCTTTAGTTTTCCACAAGCCAAATCATTTCAAGTGTTGGTTTAGCAGAGTGAACCAATACTTCCTACCAAATACTTTTTTACCCAAAGCCAGACATATTTTTTACTATATTATATTTGTATTTATATATTTTACTTACCTGAAGGTTGTCCAACTGCAGACATTAGGGCTAAGAGCGCCACAGAACTAAGTACGACAATTTTCACTGTATGGAAAACACAGACCTACCTTATCAACTGCTTTCTTTACAATCTCCTTGTATTCCTCTTTTGTTATATCTTTGTTTTGATAAAATGGTTTTATGGCTATTTTGACTTCCTGTGCTGCTCTTTCTTGTATGTGCACTCTCTATAATCAAATAAAACAGGCAATTAAAAACAATTTGAATTTATGGACAGATTTTTAATAATTAATATGGCACCAAAACATTGTAAACATGTCGAGCATTAGGAGTCATTTGTTAAAGGACCCATATGGTGGGCCAAAATTGTCTAATCTGATTTATACTAGAGGTAGGTCCAATTTCCAACCTTACTGGATGATTGTAAACTCTATACCTATACCTACAAGTCTACTATATCTAGTAATAGTTCAAAAGATAGATACAATAAATGAAAGGGGAACTAAACACGGTCATCATCAAGAAAACTTAAAAAAAGATATTTTTTTATTGGCAGTTTTATACCCCATCTCTGACAACTCCTGCCATATTCTTTAATCTAACAAGCTACCAATCAGCAATAGAATGGAGTATAAATGTGTCCAGAGATGCTTCCTATATCAGTAATTAACCCTCTGGCTAGACAAAAAAAAGAAGGGGGCCTCCATGTTTGTATCTTATGCTCAATTTATGAGAATAATCGATGTATTCTTTAAACAATATTGTAAAGTTATCCTTTATCTCTGTATGTTGAAGATGAAACCAAAAATAAAAAACTGAAAAAAATAAAGCAATAAAATAGAGTTGCCTGATGCCGCCAATATAATGTAGAAGATAACTCAGCAGAGCAGACCACCTGACATCTGAAAAAACAGCATAAGCTGACCCCTACACGTGAAAATAGGGCAAACAAAACAGAACGCTCACTCATTAATGACCCAGTCAGCCCTTTGAGGGGTGGACAGTTTCCGGCCAAGCTGTAATGCTATTTGCTAGGCCACTCACAACCCCACTTAAAATAAACAGGAGCGCAAGTAACGCATTTTCATTCAATAAACAAACTTTGGGACTAACCAGTCTAACATTATCTTACTGTGGGTTATCAGTCCAAGATGTTAATGGTGCCAAGACACAATTAATTACCTTTTGCTTGTTGGAGCTATCTGCAATGGCTTCCGCCGTTATGCTTTCTTTTCTTGCAGAGAATTTTACTGGATGACTGGAGGTTGCAACACTACCTGAATTTGGTCCCAGGATATTTCCAGCAATGCCTTGGGATGCTGTGGGAGCAGGCAAGAGCGGTGCACTCATGTTACTACTTACATGTGAGGCACTGGCATTCACCTGTCATCAAAAAAAACAAAACACGTTTATAGGTTGCTTAAAATTACATGTTCCAGTGTTGGGACATTTTGGGAACAACTCTTATATTTCACAGCAGAGACATTTTAAGGCTGGTCTAAAAGGGTTGGCCTTTGTTGATACAAAATATCCCTATTTTATTGATCTTCTGAAACACTAAGCCAAATTGCCTCTGCATAAAAACTATATATACACACACACAAACACCCCCCCCCCCAACATTTCGTGAGCCTTCGTCAGGGAAAAATACACAGTGCACAAACATACATTTAAATAGCGCTAAAAGGCGCCAAAAGGACTCTTTAGGCACCTGCCATTCTTCATTAGTGTGTAAATATATACACACACACACACACACAAACACACACACACATTAAAAGCTTACCTGCAAGTGTTTTCCATCTTGCTGTGAAGCAATGTAGTTAAGTTGTTGTGTTGGTGGTGGAGGAGGTGGAGGAGGAGGCAGTCCCTGAGGAACTGTGTTAGGAACAGCCACTTGAACGATAGGCAGCCCAGGGTGTAGATGCATTGGTAGTTGAGGAATATTAAATGGATTGTGTTGGATGTTTACCATGGGAGGATGGATGCCCACAGGATATGGGAAAATATTCATAGGCTGCTGAGGAGGTGGATTCATTAGTTGCTGCACTACATTCACTTGAGGCTGTACAACATTTACAGGGACTTGGGATGCATCTACTTGCTGACTTTCTGTCTCTTTAATGGTTTGATCTATGTGGAGATTCAGAAATAAAAACAAATATAGAAATTTAGCTTTTAGGTAGCTCAGCAGCTATTTCCAGCAAGAGGCCAGGCTATGGACAAAAACATGATACTGAAAGTGGAGGACTGAAAGCCGACATAATAAAGCACTTTAAATAAAGGCAGATAAAACCCATGTAATCTTTGTCCAGACGTCATGGGAAACATTTTTTTCCCCAAAATGAATCAGTTAATAGTGCTGCTCCAGCAGAATTCTGCACTGAAATCCATTTCTCAAAAGAGCAAACAGATTTTTTTATATTCAATTTTGAAATCTGACATGGGGCTAGGCATATTGTCAATTTCCCAGCTGCCCCAAGTCATGTGACTTGTGCGCTGATAAACGTCAATCACTCTTTACTGCTGTACTGCAAGTTAAGGTGAAGAAGAATTTCACCGGCACACAGGAATTGTAGTAGCAGGGCAAGCCCTTGCAATTTTATTATGCAGTAGTGCAACGTTTCGGGGTCACGCCCCTTTGTCAAGCATAGTGTGGACAAGTGCAGACATGATTTAAAGGGTGTGCAATTAACAAATTAGCATATTTAACAAGCATTGCTGTGAAAAAAGTACTTTGCATTGAAAAAGATTTTTACATATCAAGATGCCATTTAAAATGCAATGTTAAAGTGAAAAAATATGCATCCAGGTGCCAATTAACAATACACTGATATAAAATTTCATAGTGGAAAATGCAGTTAAAAAGGACAATGTTAAAAGATATTGCAGTAAAAACCTGTTTAGTAGAAAAATTTAGTGAAAATATTTTTATCAAAAATGCCCATCAAAAAGAACATAATAAAAGATCAGTTAAAGTCCATAAGTGGTAGTCCTTTATTTTGACTTCACGTAGTGCTGGAAGTGATGAAATATAAAGGTGAATATCTAAGAGAAAATTTTTTTAAAAAAACAATATGGCAACACAAAGGCCATGAAAAAAAAGTTAAAATTGTGACAGCTAGACAGATTCGATTAAAAGAGTAACAAATACTTAAAATAAGATAACCCTGCCTCCTAAAGGGATGGGGAAAAAAAAGGACACTTTACCTGTCCCTGAAGGGATCTCATAACAAAGTTTTTATCTGAAAGGAGAAGGAATAGCATTAGTATATATTTCTACCATTCCATAATTTTATAAATAACACGACATATTGTACTCCTCGTTAAGCCCCTTCGGGGCCCTGCTTTGCAATGCCCAGATCCAATAGCACTCCCTTTGTAGTAGAGCTCTTTTGATATCTTGGCCCTGTTTACACATAACTTTTTCTAACACCTGCCAGCGGAGCTGCGCCACCCTGTGGCCATGTGTGAAAAAGTGTTTGGCTAGAAGGGTTTCTCGTTTAGTTTTAACCAACTCCTTTTCTTTATCCGTAGTAGTTGCTTGTGTCCCTAAAGTTGTTTGACCAACGGCAGGTAGTTGATAATTCCTGATTGTGGACTTATGTTCATATAATCTTGTTTTAATGGATCTGGATGTCTGGCCCACATAGGCCAGACCACAGGGGCATTTCAGGCAATAGATCACATTGCTGGTGTCACAGGTGAAAAAACCTTTAATCGAATGTTTAGAACCTTGCAAAGGATGTGTGACATACTCCCCAGGGATAATCCCACTGCAGTGTCCACAATTCCGTTTTGAGTTTACATCAAAAGTGGAAATAAACGGTATTCTAGGGGATTTGCGTGTTTCAACCATCTTTTTCTCTAGTAACTGTTGTCTAGGAATAGCCCGCACCTCTTGTCTGTGTTTCTCTAGGGTACCTTCCTCGTATCCTTTAGCCAAGAACTTTTCAATCATCTGTGCAGAAGCATTATCATATAATTCCTCAGTGGTTGCTATGCGCCTGACCCGTAGCAACTGGCTCCGGGGCAAGCCCTTAAACAAACCAGGAGGATGATATGATGTGGGCCGCAATAAGTTATTTCTATCCGTTGGTTTGGATATTCCCCTAGAATACCGTTTATTTCCACTTTTGATGTAAACTCAAAACGGTGCCGTAAGATCGTACTTAAGTATTGGGGACTTCTTGGCACTGATCCGAGGTATGGTAAGCTGTTTCAGGCTCCTCCGCTATTCTCTTACCGGCGGGGGAAAAATGTGGGTGATTTGGTGAAAACGAAACCTAAGTGTAACCTAAACAACCAACAGCCTATGAGATCACACGGCACTTTCCCCTGCAGGAATTGTGGACACTGCAGTGGGATTATCCCTGGGGAGTATGTCACACATCCTTTGCAAGGTTCTAAACATTCGATTAAAGGTTTTTTCACCTGTGACACCAGCAATGTGATCTATTGCCTGAAATGCCCCTGTGGTCTGGCCTATGTGGGCCAGACATCCAGATCCATTAAAACAAGATTATATGAACATAAGTCCACAATCAGGAATTATCAACTACCTGCCGTTGGTCAAACAACTTTAGGGACACAAGCAACTACTACGGATAAAGAAAAGGAGTTGGTTAAAACTAAACGAGAAACCCTTCTAGCCAAACACTTTTTCACACATGGCCACAGGGTGGCGCAGCTCCGCTGGCAGGTGTTAGAAAAAGTTATGTGTAAACAGGGCCAAGATATCAAAAGAGCTCTACTACAAAGGGAGTGCTATTGGATCTGGGCATTGCAAAGCAGGGCCCCGAAGGGGCTTAACGAGGAGTACAATATGTCGTGTTATTTATAAAATTATGGAATGGTAGAAATATATACTAATGCTATTCCTTCTCCTTTCAGATAAAAACTTTGTTATGAGATCCCTTCAGGGACAGGTAAAGTGTCCTTTTTTTCCCCCATCCCTTTAGGAGGCAGGGTTATCTTATTTTAAGTATTTGTTACTCTTTTAATCGAATCTGTCTAGCTGTCACAATTTTAACTTTTTTTTCATGGCCTTTGTGTTGCCATATTGTTTTTTTAAAAAAATTTTCTCTTAGATATTCACCTTTATATTTCATCACTTCCAGCACTACGTGAAGTCAAAATAAAGGACTACCACTTATGGACTTTAACTGATCTTTTATTATGTTCTTTTTGATGGGCATTTTTGATAAAAATATTTTCACTAAATTTTTCTACTAAACAGGTTTTTACTGCAATATCTTTTAACATTGTCCTTTTTAACTGCATTTTCCACTATGAAATTTTATATCAGTGTATTGTTAATTGGCACCTGGATGCATATTTTTTCACTTTAACATTGCATTTTAAATGGCATCTTGATACCGTATATACTCGAGTATAAGCCGAGTTTTTCAGCAGCCAAAATAAGCTGAAAAAGTCTACCTCGGCTTATACTCGGGTCATTACGGTACCTAGTTGATTCACGCGACGTTCCCCCGGCAGCTCGCACACTTCCTGATTATGCGCATCATCACTCCGCCGTCAGCCGCACGTCAGGGAAGGGCGGATCATTTACGGTAGCTTGTTTGATTGCGTGTTTTGGCTCGTACCCCTGCAGGGCAAATAATAACAGCAAGCCCCATCATGTTGCTGTGCAGTGTCAATGCAGCTGCAAGGAACACTTTATGCTGCGCAATGAGGGAGCTGCCTTATTAAAAAGGGAATGACAGGCAACAAAAGTGTATCTACTAAGGAGCGTATAAGCCAATGATTTTCTGCTGGATTCATTGCAGTCATCTCCTGGAAAGCCTACACCGTGCCCTCATCTCCCTCCCTTTCCTCTACTGCATGGATGTAAGTTATTCCCCTTATTGTATTCTCCCTTGCTGTGAACTGCTGGAGCAGGCATCCTCACCCTATGGCCTATATGTACTACAACTCCCAGCACTGTGTAATCTGTCTGTGCCACTGCTTTGGCCTCAGTCTTTTGGGCTGTGTGTAGAATAAAGTGCATGGAATTGCTATTTAAATATATATGGAGAGGACTGCTTGTTTTTTCATATGGAGCATGGGATGAAAATTACCAGTAGCTGCTGCATTTCTCACCCTCGGCTTATACAAGAGTCAATAAGTTTTCCCAGTTTTTGTAGGTAAAATTAGGTACCTCGGCTTATACTCGGGTCGGCTTATACACGAGTATATACGGTATGTAAAAATCTTTTTCAATGCAAAGTACTTTTTTCACAGCAATGCTTGTTAAATATGCTAATTTGTTAATTGCACACCCTTTAAATCATGTCTGCACTTGTCCACACTATGCTTGACAAAGGGGCGTGACCCCGAAACGTTGCACTACTGCATAATAAAATTGCAAGGGCTTGCCCTGCTACTATAATTCCTGTGTGCCGGTGAAATTCTTCTTACCCTTGTTGTGAGGCTGCCGATTCCTCTATCACTGGGCACCAGGATAAGAACCTTTGGGAGTGTGTGGTGTGCGGCTTCTCCATATTCTATTGCAAGTTAAGGTGGCCATACACGGGCCGATAAAAGCTGCCGACAGACCGAGTCGGCAGCTTATTGGCCCGTGTATGGGGGCCCCCCGACGGGCTTCCCCGATCGAGATCTGGCCGAAAGTCGGCCAGATCTCGATCGGATGGGGTTAAAAATCCCGTCGGATCGCGGCCGCATCTGTTCGTTGATGCGGTCCCGCGATCCGACCGCCCGTTTGCGAACGTGAAGGATCCGATCGTTGGGCCCTAGGGCCCACGATCGGATCAGCCCGATATTGCCCACCTCAAGGTGGGCATATCGGAGGGAGATCCGCTCGTTTGGCGACATCGCCAAACGAGCGGATCTATCCGTGTATGGCCACCTTTAGAGTGCTATCGACCCCTCCCTTTCCCCCCAGCAGCCAAACAAAAGAACAATGGGAAGGTAACCAGATAGCAGCTCCCTAACACAAGATAACAGCTGCCTGGTAGATCTAAGAACAGCACTCAATAGTAAAAACCCATGTCCCACTGATTCAGTTATATTAAGTAGGAGAAATAGCAGCCTGCCAGAAAGTAGTTCCATCCTAAAGTGCAGGCACAAGTCACATGACTGGGGCAAATTGTCAATATGCCTAGCCCCATGTCAGATTTCAAAATTGAATATAAAAAAATCTGTTTGCTCTTTTGAGAAATGGATTTCAGTGCAGAATTCTGCTGGAGTAGCACTATTAACTGATGCGTTTTGGGGAAAAACATTTTTCCCATGACAGGATCCCTTTTTAAGGGATTCAAAAACAGACAATTTGTTAAGTCGAGAACTAGAAATATGCACTCAATGGGCTGATGTGAATGACCAACTGGTTCTTTTCTTATGTCAGATTCCATGTTTTTAGGCATATGGCTGATTTAACAATGAAAAAGGAAGACAAACAAGACAAAGTAGAGTAAAGAGAAAATGACTTGCATGACTGTGGATACCATAGGGTTTAGATTTCTTGACTGATATAATCTACAAGTTATGATTACAGAAACACAGCACAGCATGGCAAGATCAAAGAGCCCTGACACTAAATAATATTACATGGTGCTTAGCACTACAAAAAAATTCTAGCACTGAAGCTATTGCCTGACAAAGCCCACACTGCAAATGTAATAGCCTTTTTGAAGGTGAAAAAAAAGATAGTAGTTGAAGAATCAAACTAAACCAATGCAAGCGCAAAACACAAAGGACAAACAACCTTGTGTGCAGTTAATAGCCATTCACCAAGCCTTATTGCAAAATACTAGGTGTTACCACTTTTATAAATGAGGTGCATGTAAACATTACAGGGCACGTACAACAGACTTACAAGGGGCATGACTGGAAAAACTAATTTCAGTCTGCTTTGGTAAATGGGAACATACTGCATTGTGGAGATTTGCATGCACTTTTGTGCACTGCACTTGCATTAGTGAACGAGCTTTTGAATTCAATCTAAGTAAAGCGAAAAGGTACCTATCACTGAATGTGGTTAAATGTTATGCTCCTAATACAGGGCATAGTAAAATGTTAGAGAATAATAGGTGGGGAAATAGTACTACTGTTAGGTGGCAGCCAGAGGGGGTTGGCAGGTGCCAGTTGGGTGTAGTTTGCCCAAATGAACTGCCAATAGTCCCTACTGCATACTGTAATACCTACAGATCCCAGAGATCCTTTTTATGAAATTTGGGCGAATAAGCAATATTGTGCCAAAAGCTTGCCTTAGTTCTCAGTCTTGGTCACGTGACCGCCTCAGTCCTTTTAGAAACTACAAAAATCAAAAATGCTGTCCCCCCAATTTCCTTGAATGGGTAACACACTGGGGATCATTCTGTCCATATCACGGTTGGTTCCTAATGCATTCATAGGATTTCCACTAATTGTACTGCTTCCATACATTTAGGGCTACATCCTGCTTATTACAACTATGGATGTGTTCAGAATAAAAGCAGTCTGACATCACTAACCTCCTCAATCACTGTTTTTGGTAGAAATTATATTTCTACATGGCAAATAATTTACTAGTAGACGTAGTAGATTAATAGAAAACCAACAGATAACAGTTATGACATGCATGCTGCTGATTCTGTGTCATTGAATCATTAATTGAGGCTTGTTCCAAATAATAGCAGTGTGGAGTTCAATTAGTGAGGTCATTCATTTTGTGAAAAAACAGGTGTCAAGAAGGAAGGCAGGCAGCATATGCATGCTGGTTATAGTGCATTCCTCTCTGTAAAATGGGTCATTCCAGACATTGTTCAGCACAGCACAGGGAAAAACGTATAAAGAAGCGCAGAAAATGCTCAGCTAAAATGTTCTCAAATGCTTTAAGATGGCAACCAATGGATAGAATAGCCAAAATGGCTCAGCCAATGATCAGCTGCAGGGAGATCAAAGAAGGTGTAAAGTTACCTGTGAGTACTGTCACAATAAGAAGATGCCTATGTGAAGCCAAGCTATTGGCAAGAGGCCCCACGCAAAGGCCCATTGTTGAAAAAAATAAATAAAGACATGCTGAAGAGGTTACAATTGCCTAAGAAGACATTGACTGGTCTAAAGAGAAATGGCACAACATTTTGTGGACTGACGAAAAAAAAAAAAGATTGTTCTTTTTGGGACTAGGGGCCTCAGTTTGTCAGATGACCCCCAAACACTGAATTCAAGCCAAAGTACAGTGTGAAGACAGTGAAACATGGTGGCACAAGCATCATGATATGGGATGTTTCTCATACTATTTTTCAAACAGCCTAATATTCCATTTTCTTCACTTTCTGTAAAGGAATAATACAAATTTGATAATTTTTGGTTTGGAATAGAATGTGCAGTGTTCCCAATGCTTTTGCATGTATGGAAATAAAAGCTATTATAAGGATTTTGAGCAGTATGAGCAATATACTATAGAAAAATAGAGTCAGCTGAAACATTCTGTTAGGGAGTTAAACGCCTGTGATCCCACACAAACACACATTAGTGGATTATAAACAGAAGAACTATACTTGCCTTGATCCTGAGACACTTCTTGTCTTGACCACCCTGACTGAGGGCCTGCATTGTTTTTCCCCCTCTTCGAATAGTAACTCTGAACATCAGCTGGTAATGTTTTCCTCACAGCCCAGCTTGATGCAGATGACCATCCAGAGCGGTCTGCAGGTGGATTGGGTGGTTCTTGTTCATATTTGGGCCTAAAATTTCTATTATCAGTTAAACCAGAAGGATCAGGCCCAAAATATTGAGAATTTCCTGAAAAAGGCGGTCGATCATTCCATCGATTTTCATTTTGGTCACCAAAGCTTATTCCACCACGGAACCCACCTCTACCACGTCCTCCGCGACCTCTAGGTGCCCTCCATTCTGAGTTTGCATTTCTATTCCATGAATCCCCTGAATGGTACTGGTTATCAGACCAGGACGATCCCCTATTATAGCCTCTAGATCGGTTCGCTCCTCTTCCTCTTTTTTCAATGGATGTATTATTTTCTGCATTCCAATCTGGATAATTATTTTTATTTCCAGGATACTGCTCAGATCTCTCTCTGTTTATATTATGCTTTTCATTTCTAAATTGTTCATTTGGTACATCTGGCTCGTATGGCCAGCAATGGTTGTCTGGCCTCTCAGGCTCATTCTTCCAGAAATTACTGCGATTATTATCAGGTTCATTCCATCGGAAATGATCACTAGACTTCTCATGCTCATTCCTCCAGAAGCTTTTGCCGGGCCTTTCAGGGTCACTCTTTTGGAAATGATTTCCAGGCTTTTCTGGTTCACTGTGGTGAAAAATGTTGGCCTTTTCTGATTCATTGCACTGGATGGATTCACTTTGCTGCTCAGGCTCAGTTTGCCAGAAAGAATTGTTGGGTTTCTTAGGCTCCTGCTGGGAACAGTTATTGGGTTTCTCAGGTTCCTTCTGTTGAAAAGGAATAGAGGGCCTATCAGACTCATCCTGCTGGAGATTCTCATTCTGTAGGATATGTTCACTGGGTTTCTGTGGTTCATTGTGCATTAAATGTTTGGAGACATTTTCAAGCTCTTTTAGTGGCGAATGGTCACTGGGTACTTCTGCCTCATTTTTGGGAAACTTATTATTTTGTTCAAATCCCTTCAGTTGAAAATTGTCGCCAGTCTTCTCAGACTCATTTCTCCGGGAAAGATCACTGTGCTTATCGGCTTCATTCAACCTTTTTTCTGTCTCACTTCGATGCAAGTGCTCAGACTTTGCTTGCTCATTCCGTCGTGAATATTCATTTGACTTATACTGCTCATTCCGCCTTGAATGCTCAACAGATTTTTCATTATCACTTCTTCTGTATCTTTCATGTCCTCTAGAACCTCTCCAGTTTTCATGTGACCGCCTGTCTTTCCAGTGTGGAGAATGGCTATCATTGTTTCGATCAGGTGCAGAAAATCGGTTTTTAGTTCTGGGACGTGATCCAGAACGTGAACGACTTTTAGATCTGGACCTAGACTGTCTCCTATGTCTACGGTCTCTACTTCGACCTTTCCACTGTCCACCTCGGTCTCGATCTCTGTCCCTACTGTGTGTTCTAGACCTCCTTTTAGCTGGAGAGTCCCTTACTTTAGATCTTGAACGAGATCTTGGTCTATCTTTAATATCGGTTTTACTAGGAGACCATGTTGTTGACGGAGAGTGAAACCTAGATTTTCTTGTTCGGGTTTCTCTTTTAAGCTTTTCATTAACTTCTTTTGATTCTGAGTTTGGAACATTACTTTTATCTTCTTTTTCAGACACCTGAGAATCCGATTCAGATTTTAGAGTTTCCTTGTCCATAACTTCTTGCATACTGTCAATTTCACTTTGTTTTTTATCACTATTAACAAAATCGGAAGCAGATTTATCATCTTTACAAACATTTCCTTGCTCAGGATTAAGATCTGACTTATCACCATTCTCATTAACACTCAAGAGTAATTTGTGAGCCTCTAAATCAGCACCTGTGTTTATAGTGCTTTCCAAATTTTCATGCATTATATTACCATTTTCCATATCAACATTTACTTGCTTTTCACAGCCATCCACTTCGACATGCATTTGTGAAAAGGCAACAGTTGATTGTACAGGAAGCTCAGTTACCTTATTAGAAACAAAGTTAGGTTTGTCTTTATTTTCTTGTGGTGAATTTGCTGAACTAGCTTCTTTCCCAAAGCATTCTTTATGTTCTAAAAAGCCACTTGCTGTGTCATCATCTCCTGGTTTTGTTGGTAACATTTCCTGAAGCAAAGATTCACTACAATTTTGCATTTCAGGAACAGAAGATTCAAAAGTTTCTTCTAATTCAACAGATTGTTCAGTCACAGAATGAGTTTCCTTTGACAAAATATTTCCAAAATTACCAACTTCAGATTGTCCTTGTTTTTCTGAAGCAGGATGATATAGAGATCCCTGACCTGTCTGTGATACAACAATGCTTTCTAATGAAGGAGGAATGTTATAGCCATTTTGTGAAACAAGGCAATCACTGGGTTTGATTACTATGGAATGGCTATCACTGACTGATGAAGATCCATCAGAATTCTCTTTTTTACATTGCAATCCATCTTCTTCATTTTCCTCAGGCTCATTGAACTTTTCTATTGTCATGAATGGTAAAGTTGTTGCATTTTCAGATCCATCAGAATTCTCTTTTTTACACTGCAATCCACCTTCCTCATTTTCCTCAGGTTCACTGAACTTTTCTATTGTCATGCATGGTAAAACTGTTGCATTTTCAGACTCCAGAAGAGTATCAGAATCAGAAGAAGATGCAGAATGTAATGTATGCTCCATATCTTTCCCCTCAGATTGTTCTGATACAAAATCTGTACTCACTAAATTCTTTGGCTTCTCTATTCCTACAGTGCCAGGATTATGGTTTCCCTCCAAATGCAGCAGTTCAGGACACAAACCAGTATCCTCTTGAGCATCTAGTAGTTTTGGAGAAACAGACTGTGACAATACAATTTGCTCTGCAGGTGGTGAGCAATCTGTTTCAGCACCTATATGTTGTCCATTGTTTAACCCAGGAGATGCAATGTCTTTATTAAAATTGTCCTCCTTTTCAAAGTCAGGTGAATATTGAATTTTATCAGAGGATTCTATTTGAGGAGAGAGAGGCAAATGTTGTTCATCAAAATGTTTGTCAGTATCAGAAACTGGTATATCTGAAGACTGTTCATCCATATGATGCTCACACATTTCAGCAACTTGATCAGCAGATGTATCTGTATCAGTGTGTCCCATTTCTGAAGAGCTTTCTCTTGATATCTTTGACTTCTTTTGATAACTTTGCTCGGATTCACTTTCGGAATTCTCCTTACTTTCATCAGATTCTTCCTGTGTGTGTTTGTTGGATCGAAGGCTTTTTCGAACCTGTAATCTTTTTTTCGATGATCTTTTTTGTTTAGGTGGAGACTTTACTACATTTTGTGATGACTCTGCATTTGTGGAGGAGCTGTTGCAGCCAGTAGCACTGTGATCAGAATTGCTAGATTTTGGAGAACTCTGAAGTTGACCGACTTCCTCAGTTTTGCTATTTCGTGTAGACCTTCTCCTTGTGCTTGACTGAACAGGCTTTTTCCTTGTCCCTCTAGTACTGGAAGCACCAGCTGCTCGCTTCTTTTCAGTGCCTTCTTGTGTGCCTGATTGAGCACAAGTTCTCTTTGAGAAATCTATTTGCAATGAAGAGAGAAAAGCAATCAATTGTATGTGGTACAAATTCATATAAACTTGGTTGTCAATTTAAAAGGTCTACATATAAATAAGATACAAACAGGAACCCAACAGTTCCTTAAGCATCTGTAAGGTACTCGAAGTACCTCTGCTTGTTACCCTGGGTCTGGGTATTACAACTGCCAGATATTAGATATATATCCCTAAACATAACTGCTTTTTGTTTATGCATACATGGCAACTTTATGAGCAGCCAGGGAAACCAATGCAGACTTACTTTAAGCCAGGAAAGCCTACATTTTAGCTAAAATACATCCCTTTTAAGTGATGTTATTCCATTAGGGAATATTGCAAATTTTACATTTCTACATAAAATGTAACTTTACAACATTAGAGAAAGAAAGAAGGCTGTGTTGCATTTAAATTTAAAAAATATGATTTTCAAGTTACAGTTTTAAAACGCTTCAATTAAGTGCCTTGAACAGTTGCTAAAATTGACACCCAGCTCAAGCACTACAGGTGATCATCCAAAATACCTTATGCAGACTAAGTGGCTACAAAGATAGATATACTGTGCATCGTGTCCAGAGAACTATTTCTGTTTCATACAATATTTACCTCAAGGCCTGTGAAGGTAAAGTCAGAAAAAGATAAACCTAAGCACTAAACAACTGTAAATGTATTTCTGCTACAAAGGGGGTGATTAATGCTGTTATCACGCATGATTGAATACATTTAAATTCAGACCCATTATTAATCTGGAAACTGGAGGGACAAGTAAATCAAATGTAATTGGGTCAAATTTGGCTATAACTGTGTGACCAAACGAACAGTCAGAAAACATGAGAACATATCTACTATCTGGTAAAACTCATTTACTGGGGCTGAATTTTGATAAGCATAATTCCAATTTGGTCTTTATTTATGTAGTTTGATGTGTATGTTTATTTTTACTGCAGCCACAGGGGAAACCCCTCTGAGCAAATTTTAAGTTGATGCAAATTTATTAGGCACCCCATGTGAACATAATCATCTTATACAATCTTGGTCAACACTCTTAATTTGTTAAATTTGCCCTGGCAAAGGGTACTATGACCCAATCACCGCCCTGCCCTCTACTGATGTTCCAGTGAACTTCTGCACTGCCATGAATAGAGAGCACTCACAGTAGAGTCAAAGGCTGAACCTTAACACAGAATTGCTTAGTGCAGGTCAAAACTAATTGTCGATTGGTAGATATTGGCAACTGCATCTGTACAATTTAGCACTTATGCTAATAAATAAGTCCTAAAGCCTTGCCTCAGCTGTAGTAATAAAAATTAATATGGGTTGATCAAGGGTGGAATAGCTCAAGTTTAGCTTCTCTAAACTCAGGTTATAGCGGACACGGAAAGACCTACACAACTAGTTCAGCACAAATCTGAAGGATATTTTAAGGGCAGAGTGGTCCTTCAACAATACAATGTAAATCCACATAATCACATTATCCACAATTACATTACCTTGATTTCTGGACGAGTAGTGATTTAATGGGAAGATATGGTCAAAAAAAGAAAATGAAGGCAGTGGAAGCATCATTGTTTCCATTTCAGTAGAAAGAGGTGCACTGCTAGAAAAAAAAAGGTTTTTCAATCATTTTGATTATTCAAAATGTACGCATCAAATAATTAATTATCCCTTGTGTACACAGCATACTATTTTTTTTTTCAGTCTAATGTGACCAGTCTACTGTGTAAAACAATCAAGGAAGAAATCCACAGGGACTACTCCTCTTCTGAATGTTAATAAAATGTACTTGCACTAAACAAATCAGTCAAAATGTTTAAATTTTTTTGCAATCCACAATCCCAGCAAGCAGGCAGGCACTATTTTGTGGAGGCTGCTATCATGGTTTTTATGAATGAATGAATGAATGAATGGCAGGTGCCCTTTAACCATAATGCATACAGCCCCATCATAGAGGAACATGGGGGATAAGATAAGATACTATGGGACTAGGCAAATATTTATGACAAAATTATAAATACCATTAAAGGCAATGTTATAATAAATGTGTTATAATAAGGCTTCGTTTCTAGCGTCAGTATTGCGTTAAATGAGAACTAAAGCTTAACTAAAGAAGAAGGCTAAAAATATTGCACATTATGTTTTGGGCTTGTATACCAGCGGCAAACACAACTCTTTAGTAGTAAAGATTTGTGTCTTCGGAGATGCCCTAGTAACCCCCCCATTTTCTCTTAATTTAATAATCAGCCTTGTCGCAGCAGCTTATATTACAGGACAACCTTATTTTCTGCTTCATAATTTGCGACAACCCCTAAACTTTACTTCTCAACAGCTGCTCAGAGTGTCACAGACAAATTCGCCGGCGGGTTGTCACTCTGATCGCTTCATTTTCCAAATCGTCCAAAGTTTCCTCGAGAGGCAACTTCGGAAAACTAAGTGCTCAGAGTGTCACCCTGCCGTCGATTTTCATTCTAGCCTGCGGGAAGGCAGTTCGGGGAGATCAGTAGCCCCGAAGAAGAAGAGATTTGTCGCCGTGCGATTAATCTCCCCGAATCTGCCTGTGTGTCTCTGCCCTTAAAGGGGCTGTTCAGCTTCCAAACACTTTTTTTCAATTCAGTTGTTTTCAGATTGTTCCCCAGAAATAAAAAGTCTTTCTTCAATTACTTTCCATTGTTTATTTTTTACTGTTTTTCCAAAATCTAAGTTGAATGTTTCTGTCTGTGGTGTTTGAGGCATCTCAGTAATTCAGGCGCAGACTCTAAACTGTTACAATTTTGCAACATTTAGATGTTACATTTCTCAGCAGCATCGCTGGACTATTAGCAACTATTGTATCAATTCTAACAGCTGCCTTTAATGAAAAAAGATTATGCTCAGCAGGGACAAAGATAAGAAATGTATAAACTAAATGTACCCATTTGGAACAGTTTACAGGGTCGGCGACCCCCCTCCCAGAGCTGCTTCAGAAGGTGAAAAATTATACTTTACGCTTCAATTAGAAAAACGGTCACACATAGAAAATAGAAAGTCATTGGAAAAAGTTGTTATTTCTGGTGCTCTACCTGAAAACAACTAGTTGTTTGAAGGTGAACGGCCCCTTTAAAGGTTTTTTTTTATTACTTTGAAAACTGTGCCACAGTTCTGTTAGGTTCTTCAGTGCTATTTTAACTACCAGTGTTCACACTTTAGATACGGCAGTGCCAGGTTCCTATAGGGCTGTACTGCATGTTTACTGGACAACAAGATCAAATAGAAATGGTACTAAAAGAAAGGATTCCAAGTCATGTAGGGGTGCCTGTACAGACCTTTAGGAATGGGCTACATCACATACAAACACATACATATCTTACCATTGGGTTTGCCAAGCTACAGCAGGTGTCCTTAAGTAACTTAGCTCATGTCTCTTCATTTGGATCAAACTAGTTTCAGAATCTTGTGGCGCATATGACCTGGAAGAAATTTCATACAGGACATTACTAAAAGCCAAACTAGAAATTAAAACATCTTTAATTTATTATTTTGGACCCAGAAATGAAGGTACAGGTACAACAGAAAAGATAATAACATCTAAAGTTAAATTTTTTTAACTTTTTTTTTTTTCCTTTCCCTATATATAGCACATTTGTATAAAAATTTTTAAATGGATTCTGTCACACAAAGCGTTTTTTTTTTTTTTTTTTTTTCAAAACATCAGTTAATATTGCTGCTCCAGTAGAATTCTGCACTGAAATCTGTTTTTCAAAAGCACAGATGTTTTATAATTAATTTTGAAATTTGACATTGGGATGGACATATTGTCCTTTATGTGACTCGATGCACGCTTTACTGCTGCACTGCAAGTTGGAGTGATGTGACCCCCACCCACTGAAGCCGAAAAGAACAATGGTATGGTAACAGCTCCCTGGTAGATAGAATAGCACTCCATAGTAAAAGTTCAAGTCTCACTGTGACTACTTCAGTTACATTGAATAGGATGAACAATAGACTCCCTGAAAGCAGTTCTGTTGTTTCTGAAAGCACAGGATGACGAAAAATTACTGCCTATAAACCAATATTACAACTAAAAAAATATATATACTTGGTTCAGGCATAAAATTTTATATAGTGAAGTGCAGTGTAAACAAATTAATTTAGAAATAAAAACTACACCATAAAAATCATGACAGTATCCCTTTTTTAAGTAACAGTTCAAAGTAGGTGGGCTTTACAGTGCAGGCTGCTCTTCCATTACTCAGCTGGCTCTGTGGACAAATTAACTTTTTCAAGTACTTAAAGGATATAAGCACAGTAGGACTTTTACTTTGAGATATAATATTTACTGTGATAATAACAAGGGTTAAGCATTGCAGCGTTAATGTTACACTATGGGGGCATGTGCAAGGCCTGTCAGTCACATATACATAGTTAGTTAAATCGGGTTGAAAAAAGACAAAGCCCATCAAGTTCAACCCATCCAAATTAAAACCCAGCATCCATACACACACCCCTCCATACTTTCACAAATGATATATACTCATATCTATACTAACTATAGAGTTTAGTATCACAATAGCCTTTGATATTATGTCTGTCCAAGAAATCAGCCAAGCCATTCTTAAAGGCATTAACTGAATCAGCCATCACAACATCACCCGGCAATGCATTCCACAACCTCACTGTCCTGACTGTAAAGAACCACCTACATTGCTTCAAATGAAAGTTCTTTTCTTCTAGTCTGAAGGGGTGGCCTCTGGTACGGTGATCCACTTTATGGGTAAAAAGATCCCCTGCTATTTATCTATAATGTCCTCTAATGTACTTGTAAAGTGTAATCATGTCCCCTCTCAAGCACCTTTTTTGAGAAAACAACCCCAACCTTGACAGTCTACCCTCATAATTTAAGTCTTCCATCCCTCTAACCAATTTAGTTGCACTTAGTCTCTGCACTCTCTCCAGCTCATTTATATCCCTCTTAAGGGCTGGAGTCCAAAACTGCACTGCATACTCCAGATGAGACCTCACCAGGGACCTATAAAGAGGCATAATTGTGTTTTCACCCCTTGAGTTAATGCCCTTTTTTATGCAAGACAGAACTTTATTTGCTTTAGTAGCCACAGAATGACACTGCCCAGAATTAGACAACTTGTTATCTACAAAAACCCCAAGATCCTTCTCATTTAAGGAAACTCCCAACACAGTGCCATTTTGTGTATAACTTGTCTTTAGATTATTTTTGCCAAAGTGCATAACCTTGCATTTATCAACACAACCTCATTTTCCAGTTTGCTGCCCTGTTTTCCAACTAAGACAAATCAGTCTGCAAAGTGGCAGAATCCTGCATGGAACATATAGTTCTGCACAATTTAGTTTCATCAGCAAAACTACATAGAATATGTTCCATTTACCACCACTCTTTGCAGTCTATATTTTAGACAGTTCTCTATTCAGGTACAAATACTATGTTCCAATAAAGCAATAAGTGATTGGTGCAGGACAATATAAGGGGCAGACTAATTGGAATGGACCGTTTACAGGCAGAACCATGGCAAAACATACATCTGGTTAGTATTTTAAACCTCTTTATTTCACAAATAACATTCATAGAGGGAAAAAAAAGAGCAGTTTTTTGGGTACATCAGGACAAAATTTTGATGGAAAATCTGGGAAAACATTACTTAAAATCAGGGAAATGCACCCATTGACATATATTATAAATTGGCGGGACCACAAACAAAAAAATGTAAAATGTGGTAAAACTTAAAATCTGGGTACACTGTATTAAGTTTTAGGGTAGGCTGGCCAACCACAACTTTATGTTTATGCACGTGTAATTTTATTAAGTGAAAATAATGACTATGTCTCCTTTAAGCTCTTAATTAAATTTCTAACTCAGTTTATACAGAAATATGGCATTTGTAGCCACAATGTATAGCACATTGTATTTTGTCAGCCATATGTAAAATTCCTCATGGTGCTCAATGATTAAGGGTTCAGCACCATCCCAAATCAGTAGACAGAAAATCAATGGCACACTCTACAGGTGCAGTGGGAGAAGCCTTTGCCAATTTATTTGTGGAAGTGCAACATTTTGGGGCCATGCTAGGTTCACTCTGTTGCACCTGCTCTGCGTGCTGGATTTCTTTCTGCATTCAGGAGACTTCTCTCTCACTGGTGAAAAGCCTGTTAAGTTAGTACTTTTTTGCTGCTTTATTTATTTAGGGATAGATTTTACAGTCGCCTGGGCCCTAACAAGTCACCTGACTACGCCAGGTTCTTACATTCAAAGGTCTAATGTCATGGCTTCCAATCTGTATCTGGTTTGTAGTTCACTGGCAATATACCTAAAGTCGCCTTGTTAATGTCACATCATGACCAGATATTTGAGAGAGAGGAAAAAAAAAAAAAAAGCAGCATTATCCAAGATGAGAAATTTCTTTAAAAAAAAAATATTCTTTGCCATATCATTCATTTTAAAGTTTGTTACAGCAGTGATAAAGTAAGAAGAAACAATTCTGAATTTAAAAAAGCAGTCATTTCAGGCAACAAATCTTTAGACCCTTTTAATTCTAAAGACCAAAGTCTCTCCTTTACATACTTCATTTCAGTCAAGAGAATTTTGATTACCATAAAATACATTTGAAGTCATTTTACAATAGTAATTACAACAGTAATTTTTACAAAAATAAGGTTCAGAATACAACCCACAAGAAAGCTTAAATGCTGTTAAAAGTACACCAGTCTCAAAAAAAAAACTATAGAATTTTTATTCAAAAAACAAAAAAAAAACCCAGAAAAGAACATGGCATTAACAACAGTGTCCACAAAATGGCGCCTGTCTGCTTGTTATAATTCTGAGTTCACAGGTGGAAGGAAACAAGATTCAAATCATTTTTACAGTGTAATAAAAGTTCATTTTGCTTGACTAACATGATAACATAGGATTTGGAATGGGTTTTTTTAGGCGACGAGTCCCCTTTAAACCTCAGACGTTTAGTTTAGTGCACGCCTGACTGTTGAGGTGAGAGTGAACACCATGGTGAGATCGAAAGAGCTGTCTGAGGCCTTCAGAAAAGAGTAGCAGCTTATTAGTCTGGTAAGTGATTTAAAGAGAGCTCAGGGTTTTAAACCAGTCTGGAAAATAGTCTAAAATAGGACTTTCAAAAACAAATGTCAACATGTCCAGGTCTGGCCTTTCAAGCAAGTTCATTCCGAGAGCATGAATTCTAAAATAAGTTTTCAAAAACGTCATCACTGGTCACTTTTTACAAATGTCAGTCTCTTTCTACAATCAGAAAGAGATTGCACAGCTTTAACTTGCATAGGAGGTGTGCAAGGTAGAAACCTTTACTCTCTAAGAGAAACATCTCTGAAGTTTGCCAGAAAGAACATAGCCAAAGAACAGGATTTTTGAAATAATGTTCTTTACACAGATGACTCAAACTGAATTATTTGGACACCAGAACAGAGGACATGTTTGGCATAAACCAAATACAATATTCCAGGGACAGAACCTCATACAAACTGTGAAGCATGGAGGTGGAAGTGTCATGGTTTGGGGGTGCTTTGCTGCAGCAGGACCTGGCCAGCTCACTATCATAGAATCCACCATGAATTGTATATCAGAGGGTGCTTGAGGAACATGTCAGACCATCTGTAAGAAATTTAAAGCTGAAGCGGACCCCGCTACACTACAATGACCCAAACATACCAGTAAACATAACAGAAAATCCACCAAGGACTGGCTGAAAACTAAGAAATGGAGTGTCCTGGCATGGTCAAGTAAAAGCCCAGATCTTAATCCCATTGAGATGTGTGGGGTAACTTGAAACGGGCTGTACATGCAAGAAAACCTTCAAACATCTCACAGCTGAAAGTATTCTGCATTGAGGAGTGGGGCAAACTTTCCTCAAACCGATGTCAGAGACTGGCTACAAGAAGTATCTCACTGCAGTTATATCAGCCAAAGGGGGTAACACTAAAGGGTAGGGTGAACAAACTTTTTCCTCAGGTAGAATCCACATTTTTGTTGATATCTTTTGTTTAATGAGTAAATCAAGGTTATTTTTTGTTGTTTACCTGCAATGAAATCACTTTCATTTTCAGAGATAAAAACAAAAAAGATTAGACATCGATATGTGAACATTTCTTAATAAAGAACTAAAAATTTAATGGAATACGTGTGTGTGTGCGTATGTGTGTACATACATACATAGTACGTACGTAAGTATGTACGTACGTACGTACGTACGACACACACATAGTATTCCACCACTGGCCCACAGGCACAGTGTCTAGCAGGTCTTAAGATGTGCAATCGTTTTCTCTCCATCAAGCCCTGAGAAAAACATGCACCTTGCTCAGTTTATGAATGTAGCAAGGTTAAATTTAAAGGGGAAATACCATAAACTCATGTAAATCTTTCAAAACATAATAACCCTGTACCATTTGTTAAATAATTACCCCTCTCCATAGTTTGTCTCTTTATGCAGCCTTGGGGCAATGTCTGTTATTTGGGAAGGATAGCTCTAATACCTTGCAAGGCAAAATGAATACACACCAGTGTATCTGACCAGTTCAAAATTTGACTCAGACTCTTGCATGAAGAAAGCCATCTTAAATTGTTCTATATTTTGAAAGCTCTTTATTACCATGGGATGAGTCTCATATTAGGTTTTCATTTTTGCAATAGTTCCTCTTTAACAGTAATTTCACAAAGGACTTCAGACAAATGATTGTGAAAAGTTCAAAGCAGGCAATGCAGTTTAAAAGTAGGTATCTTTCTCAAAAAAGGGTGGGGGGAAGGCTATAAAAATTTGCATCAAATTTAAGGCCTGTGATATCTTCAAACTCCTTGAGGATCTCCTCACAACCGAAAAGAACTTTAAACTTGAAGTCTTCAATTATCATCAAGGGGATCATATGTTGGCTTGTTAGTGCCTGAAAAACAGATTTAAAATCCACTGTAGTAATGGAGACTTTAAATAAAAACTGATCTTTGTTATGTTAACGCTATGGTATATTAAAAATCTACAATCTGACTTCATAAAGCCAGAACTGTAATTGCTAACTTTGCCACTTCCCCAAAATGTGTCTCTCTCCCAGAAATCTCTTCATACTATCAATAAAAAAAATTACATTTGAATTTAAAATGAAATGAAGCAATTTATGGGTCAATTGTAATATACAATATAAAGATACATTTGGAGAAATGTTTTATATATAAAATGTATTTGATATTTGTGGGACTTGCTTTTAAGCTAGTTACTAGTAGGTTTTTATCGTCAATAAGGGAACATGTTTTTTATGTAGATAAGCCATACACCCAGATAAGGCTACCCCAAAACAAAATTCAAACTACTAAACTAAAGAAATGTTTGAAAAACACCTCTGTATTATTTGTATTAAGTACAAAACAGTGTTTTAGGATTCCAGAGAAAACTGACATTTTTAAAAATGTGAATGGTTTCGCTTTAAATAAACTCTATGGGAGATGGTCTTCCCATAACGAAGAGCCTTCTGGATAATGGTTTCAGATAATGTATTCCATACCTGCACTTAAATGGACAATTATGGTTTTGTTTTCATGGAGAAATGTTGCATTGACTACTACATTGGCATTTAAGGACCGATACATTTTCAGAGATTTCTACCTAAAACCTGTCAAGATGTAGGTTTTATAAAATTGGGGGGGTTTCAATGAGAACTTGGAAGCTGCCTTATAAACCCTTCCAGACTGATACAAGTTGACAACTTTGAGTTGGGCAAGTTAATAAGTGTATTTTCTATTTCTAATTACACTTTTTATACTGCAAATATTTCACTCTACAATACAACTAAAAAAAATACACTTGCTGGTTTACGAATGAAATTTTGTAATATTGGTGTGTAGGCAGCCATCTCAGGTCATTTTGCCTGGTCATGTGCTTTCAGAAAGATCCAGCACTTAAGAATGGAACTGCTTTCTGGCAGGCTGTTTCTCCTAATCATTGTAACTGAATGTGACGCAGTGGCACCTGGCTTTTTCTATTGAGTGCTGGTCTTAGATCTACCTGGCAGCTCTTATCTTGTGTTAGGGAGCTGCTATCTTGTTACCTTGCCACTGTTCTGTTAGGCTGCTGGGGGGGGGGTCTTAAGGATGATATCACTCTAACTTGCAGTACAGCAGTAAAGAGTGACTGAAGTTTATCAGAGCATGACTTGGGGCAGCTGGGAAACGGACACTATGTCTAGTCCCATGTCAGATTTCAAAATTAAATATGAAAATATCTGTTTGCTCTTTTGAGAAACAGATTTCAGTGCAGAATTCTGCTGGAGCAGCACTATTAACTGATGCGTTTTAAAAAAAACAAACATTTTTTGCCATGATCACATCCCTTTAACAACCAGTCAAAAGTTGCTTTTAATCAGCCTCTTACAGAATTACTTCCTTGTTTAATGGGATGTGCTGGAAAGATTCTAGTTCTGCAATAAAATGTTGAACGGTCAAACTGCAGGTGCAGAAAACAGAGCCAATCAGATATATCAGCTGAAAGATTACAGGAGATGGTCTGCCAATAATCACAGCCCTTCAACATGGGCTAAAACCTTGCAGAGAGCATAAATTGTTATTTTTCTCAATTAAAACTAGCTGTTTGAGCAGTTTGGCCCAAAACCCAAAGGTCTGGATGAACTTTTTCAACCACACACAACTGGCCAGTGTCCTTAATATGTCCCGCTTCAGCCTTTTGCACCCTGAATTTAGACATGTGCTTGCTCTGCCTTGGCCCTTTTGTGATGTGAGATGGGCAGGTAGGTTAGGATCGAGTGCAAGTTGATTTATTGCCAACCCACACATCACAACCGGGCTTCCTTTGGTAACTTTATTGCAAGTTTTACAACAGATTCCTTTAGGAAGCAGTCACAAGAAAATACAAATCTGACTCATATGCTCATCATAAACCATACCACGCTCAATCATGCAGGTCTGCCAGTCTCACCTTTTTATCAGTGGGAAAAGAAAGAATTTTTAGCTTTTTGTAGAAGGCATATCTTGAAAATGTGCAGCAACATGAGAAGCTATCTGGTGTTTTAGCCACTCAGAAATATAACACCACTTAAAGTAATGGCCTTCGAAACTATATCAACCTTTCCAGATTATTAGTTGCATAGTACTATTTTGTAAGTTTTCCACAGCATGAAAACTGGTATTTAAAGGAGTTCCCGTTATGAATTATCTGCTTCTGCTTATACACTGACAGACAACTCTAGAATAGCATGGTCAATTCAATAGTTTGCAAGCTCACCAACATTTGGGAGAATTGAGTGGATTATGACCACAAAGAGTAGTTTAAATTTTGCTAGCACAGACTCATGTGGCCTACCTACAGTATTTCTGTAAGAACTATTAAGCTGGCCATAGACGCAAAGATCCGATTGTACAAATCATCATACCATCGGACTTCCCCATCTCGTGACCTGCCACTAACCATTCCGATCAAATAATGTAGAAAAGAACAGATCAGCCGATGTTCTGCCCCTGAAAGCAATCGTACGACAAAAACTAGCGACCCACTGAAAACCGTACAATTGGCAACACATGCAGAGATATTATCGCCAGCCGACAAATCTTTTAACCTGTCCGATCGACCAAACGACCGATCTCTGCCGGACGAAAAATGTCAGGACTCTCCACACACAGTCTGAAAACCATACAAATCATCAGATCTTTGCGTCTATGGCCAGCTTTAGAGTCTTGTTAAAGAAACTGAACATTTTGTTATCACGTGGGGTCATTTTTTTATTATCAAGCAAATATTAACAGCACCAAGTAAAGAGGGTAAAAGCTAGTTTAAAGCTTTTTAATTACAGACAAATACTACCTTTAATCATAAGATTCAAGGTCTATTTTTTTTTTTTTAAACTCAGCGAGTCCTAAAGCGTTTTCCCAAGGGCATTTTTGCCAGTCGCATAGTTCAGCAATTTTCCCCTGCCCAGCTTGCCTTCGTACCCCCCTCAGGCACTATGTTAGATTTTTTTCTCTCTGAAGCCAGTAGGATGGCATGCTTTGCTTTCAGCCATATTGGCTCTTACAAAAGCAGCGCTAATAGGATGGGACAGCACCTATTTTTTTTCCCACATGGGAAGAACCCTGGTCACAGTTTTTAAAAGAGTGCACAAGTGAGATTCTTTGCATATGCAGCTAAATTGAAAATAGAACATTGCTTAGAATCTATACACTGATGATGGTGCAATGATTTGAGTGGGAATCCAACTTTTACAGGAAAGTGAATTACTTGCACTAGTATTTACTGATAAAAAGCGTACAATAAATGCCATTAAAGGGGATCTATAGCAAAAAATAAATAAATAAATATAAGCTTCATCTGACTGAAATAATACACTTTCTAAATTTAGTCAAATAGAGATTCTCTACCATTTCTGAAATAATCAAGTTATTCTTCAGTATCTCATTCTCTGCAATTTGTCACTCTCTGTGCTCTCTTCATGCAGAGGTCTGGATCATATGTTGATTGACAGGGGTCTCCCTTTCTTAGTAGATGTTTTAGAGCTTACTCAAATAACCAACTCAACCACAAACAAAAGATAACAACATAACTAACTTTGGCACACACCCTGCATGCAGGCGGGCCAGCTATTTTAGGGTAAGGGCACACCTGGCGATTCGGTGAGATTTAGTCACCTGGCGACTAATCGCCTCTTCTTTGGGGAGACTAATCTCCCCGAACGGCTTCCCTCTGTCTTCCACAGGCTATAATGAAAAAACGCCTGCAGCATGGCACAGGCAGCACTTCGTATTCCACAGTCACCTCACGAGAAAATCCGTGGTCGCCCCAAAGAAGAAGTGATTAGTCGCCAGGCGACTAAATGTCCCTGAATCGCCAGGTGTGCCCTTACCCTAAAAAGAGTAAGCTCTAATACATCTTTTAGACAAAGGGTGTAACCCACCCCCAAGGGATGTGTTATATTTGTCAATCAAAAACTAACTCCACCTTTTGCATGAAGAGAAAAGAAAGAAATGGTACAGAATGTTTAATGGATTATATTTAGAAAGTTTCTTATTTCAGAGTGATGAAGTTTATATAAAATTTTTATTTTAGCTATAAGCAATGTCAAGTTTATTCTCTCAACAAACAAGAAAAAGGTTAACCTTCATTTAGGATCTTGGATTTTACAAAATTTTCACACAAGAGATTACAAATAAAAGGAATAGTACATACATATAGAAATAAATTTAAATAGTCACAAAAGCATGTTTGGGCCTACCGTTTTAAAGGGCAAATGTGAGTTTATTGAAGAAAGAAAGAAGAGAATAAAACGACTATTTAACCATTCTACCCCCGCTTTCCTTAAAGGAGAAATCAACCTGTGGGGGGGAAAAAAACCCTAACCCCCACCCCAGGTAGACCTCCCTCCCTGCTCCCCCCAGGCTAATTCCCCCCCCCCGGGAATGCCCCATACTTACGCCTCAGCACAGATTCTTCCAGCGAAGTTCCATGGGTCCATCTTCTGTGTCCTCTGTAAGCTAACTGCGAGATCTGTATTTCTTTGCATTTGCAGTTGGAGCAGCTTTCAGATTTGCGCAACTGCACATGCGCCGAATTACACGGAAGTTGCCGATCTCCCAGTCAGCTTACCGAGGACCGGAGAAGATGGACGCGTGGAACTTCGCTGGAAGAATCTGTGTCGAGGGGTAAGTATGGAGTATGTGGCATGTCCCGGGGGGGGGGTTAGTTAGCCTGGGGGGAGGTCTACCTCGGGTGGGGGGTACGGGGTTTTTTTCCCCACAGGTTGATTTCTCCTTTCAGTTTTACGAATTCCCATTGTATTTTATTTTTTGGAATATTTGGAATATCTAGTAGCATGGCAACTGGACATTTAGAGTTTTTCTTGAAAATGTTTTACCACTCATCTGAGTGGCTTCTTCAGTTCAATTCTACTAGATACTTTATATCATGACCTGGATAGTTAGACATATTCTTTTTAAAATCTGCTCTTAAATATTCTAGTGTTAGTTTTGCCAAATGATGCTTGCATGAGTGTGCACAGCTGAAGTAAGGCCCAAGATCAGCTTCAACTGTGCATGTTCCTGCAAGCTCAGTGTAGACAGAAGTGACCCAAGAGGAAATATAATGGGAGAATATGGTACCTGTAAAATGTTGGGCAACTCTGCATGTCTATGGCAGATCTCATATATGAGGTAAATTTTCAGTGCAATAGACATTGCAAGTATGGAATAGGAGTAAGGGTGAGGATTTATTTCTCCTTTTAGTATATTGATTTTTGTATTGTGGGTGCCCTTAGTGATGTCAATATTTATGAAAGAATTGTTTGTCAAAACATGATAATGCAACCGTTTGTACAATTTCACTATAACGCAGATTTGACCAGAGTTGCTAAGATAGTGCTACATTTTATTTATTTAAAAATCACTAATTTACAAGAAGTAAAAATCAGGGTAATGCAGAATGTTAAGGACACATAGGGCTGGTTTGGTGCCTGAAACAGCAAACTCAATAGAAATTACCCTAAAATTGCGTTAAAATCGTTTTACTTAAATATGGCTCAAACTGCTCTGTGTACCATTGTTTTAAGTATTGGGCACAACATCAAATCCAGTTAAACAGCACTGTTATATAAACAGCCCTGCCGTTATATTAATAAACATTGTGGAAATCCCATTTGTGATTTCTGAATACATTTATCTCACATCTTTTGTGAGACAACCAAAAAGTCTGTATACTGCATGTGCAGATTGTTAAGATACAGTATATTGCAGTTTATCGAAGAGTTTGCGGTCTGTTCTAAAATTATTAACATACCTTTTTCAAACCTTTGTTTCAATATGCTCTCTGATCTTATATTTGGGGCTACAGTCACTCATTCAGTGCTTTTGTATTTTGTGACAAACTGAAGCATATTAGAACAATACAGAGCCACTTTTGGAGTACACAAAATGCAAAGCCAGTCATTTCAAACAGTACTTACCCATTACTAACATGGTTAGGTGTACCAGATGTGTTTACAGGAGGATATATGTCTGAGTAGCCACCACAGCAATAAGCACTAGACCAGCTTAATCTTTTGATCTAAAAGGAAACAGGAGTCATTCATTTTGCACTGTTCACAAGTCATAGCATAAAAAACAAAATTAACACATTACTTCATTATTTTCTTTAATTTAAAGAGGCAGCATAACCCACTTCTCATCAGCTTTATAAATAGGGTGTGCGGATCATACTTTTTGCCTACTGGGATATATGTAATGACCTCTATACACAAATTACCATGCTTATGGGTGGTGGCAGACGGAGAGATTAATCGCCCAGCGACAAATCTTCTCTACTGCGGGCGACTATTCTCCCAGAAATACAGATCATTGGCGGGATGGCATACGAATCGCTTTGGATTTCCTTAGTCGCCCCCAAAGGAAACTTCAGGCGACTTTGTAAATCTGAAGCCATTCATATGCCATCCCGCCGGCGTTTCATATTCACCTTCCAACATTTTTTCAATTCAGTTGTTTTCAGACTCTAAACGGATTTAAATTGATATATTTTTTTATCTTTGGCCCTGCAGAATCTGGGTTTCCTTCAAGTTTTAGGCACACAAGCTTACTGCCTGCTTCTCTCCGCCTAATGAATATTAATGAGGTGGAGAGAAGAAGATACGCTGAAATCAGTCCTTCCTAAATCTGCTTAGGAAAACAACCTTTCTCAAATCTTTCCTAAGCAGTAGAACATCAGAGCAGCCTCTTTCTTTCTCCTGACAACTTCCTTGACTACTTGGTGGTCAGAATGGTCAGAAACTGACCAGCAGGTGGCACTGTTGTAACAAAATTTATTCATATTAACAGCACATGCATCCCTTAATATCTTGGAATTAAATAATAAAGGCAAATTTCAAAAGTTCTTAGAATAGCACTCTCATCAGTTTTAAATTCACTTATTTTAAAGGTTTACTTATCCTTTAAAACATCAATTTGTGCCTGATAAAGCATAGTGGTGGACCACCCGAAGTATACGAAAGCAATCATTTGCTTTGGAAGCTTCCTTTAAGGAACTGCTGATCTGCCTTAAAGCAGCTGTTCCACTTGATACAATAGTTGTTAATGTTTGACAGATGCTGCTAAGAAATGTATCAACTACAAATGTAGCAAACTGTTGAGAATCTGCACCTGGATTTGTGAGATGCCAGGCTAAAAAACTAGAGACAAAAACATAAAATTTTAAACTTTGGAAAAACAGTACAAAAATAAAAGCTGGAAAGCAATTGCAAAAAGTCTACATTTATGGTGAACAATCTGAAAACAACTGAGCTGAAAAAGTGTTTGGAAGGTGAACAACCCCTTTAAATGTGTGTCAGGTGACAAGACACTATTGGGCCTGGGCAAAACGTTTAGGATTTATAGTTATGTGAATAATGTCTGTAGCTTTCTCAAGCATCTCTAGTGCAGGTTTAGACTTGCACAGTGAAATTCTAAAGTTTTACTCTACTGCACATCAGCGAGTCTTCCAAAGTATATCTGGATTTTTTTTCATAAAAGTAGCACAGACCTGGGTGGGTGGAGGGAAATTAGAGATTGAATTAACTGGGAGATGCCAGACATATTGGCACCCCTCACTGAATTTGCCTTTGACCTTTAAAAACACGATATTTAGGAAACATTCCTTTAAAGGGGTGGTTCACCTTCAAACAACTAGTTGTTGTTTTCAGATTGTTCCCCAGAAATAAGACTTTTTTCAATTACTTTCATTATTTATTTTTTTACTGTTTTTCCAAAATCTAAGTTTAAAGTTGAATGTTCGTGTGTCTGGTGTTTGAGTCTGGCAGCTCAGTAATTCAGGTGCAGACTCTAAACTGTTACAATTTTGCAACATTTAGTTGATCCATTTCTCAGCAGCATCTCTTGACTATTAGCAACTATTGTATCAATTCTAACAGCTGACTGAAATGAAACCCAGAGATTCTGCTCTGCAGGGACAAAGATAAAAAAACTAAATGTATCCATTTAGAACAGTTTACAGGGTCAGCGACCCTGCCTCCCTGGGCTGCTTCAGAAAGTTAAAAAAAAAAAAAAAAAAGACACTTTACACTTCAATATTAGAAAAACTGTGACAGAAAATAAAAAGTCATTGGAAATTCAGTCATTATTTCTGGTGATCTATCTGAACACAACTAGTTGTTTGAAGGTGAACAACCACTTTAAAGGAATGAAAATGTACTGTTGCTATGCATTAGCAAATGTTATGTGTTTGCTTTAGAAAGACAACTATAGTATATGTAATAAGGCTATTGTGTAGCCTGGTGGCAGCCATTCAAGCTTAAAAATGAGAAAAGGCACAGGCTTCTTAGCAGATAGATGCATTTTGAGAATACCATTGTATTCTATTGCAAAGCTTTTCTGTTATATTCTATGTAACCTGTACTTTTAATAGTTGTCCCCATGTTTGTTTATATTAACTATATTAGTGTTTCTGCAAACTGTAGCAGTGTAGGGAAACAGTACATTATATTAACTTACTTTTTTGGTGTTACGGTTTAAGGACAAAGCTGTCTTAACAGCTATAATCAGGCTATTCAATTGACCCAATGTAATGGATAATTAGATTCAGGAGATGAATTAGAGCCTAGACTGCTGAATCAAAACCTTGCTAAATATGGAACCTTAGAACAGGTTTTCTACAAGACTCGATTAAAAGGAGGTTCCAGAAGGATGGGGGGGGGAGCCGTTAAAATATTCTATAAAGAATTACATAACATTTCAAAGGCTTCATGAAGCCAATTATTCACAGTGAAAGCCATCATTTCCAAATGCAGAAAACCATAAACCGTACTAATCAGCAACTTATATAGAAGTCCCAAAAACATCCCAGAAAACATTCATCATAACTTCAACATAGGTCAGTGTTCATCATAACTACATGATATGAAAAATAAAAAAAAACTGGACAGAAATGGAATATATGGGAAGAGTAGTCAAAAGTGGAACTCTTTGGACAACACTCCTGTTATGTCTGGCATAAAGAAATACAGAATTCCACAGTTAGAACATAACACAGTAGAGTGGTGCTTTGATGCCTTAGGATCTGGCCACCTTTCCATTATTAAAGGAAGAGTAACAATAAAAATGTGTTTTAAATTAATGAAAATATCGTAGTGTTGCCCTGCACTGGTAAAACTGATCTGCTTGCTTCAGAAACACTACTATAGTTCATTTAAACAAGCTGCTGAGTAGCAAAGGCGGAAATTGAAAAAAGGCTATATGGTTTTGCTAACCTTTAGGTTCTTTGGTTTCCTTTTTCCTATGTGAACGTATTCTGCTGGCAGTTTAGTGACTGGCCAGTACATGTCATTTTATAAAAGGGTAAAGGTTTTCCTATACCCCAGGGAATGTGTTAGCCAGCAAGGCTGGGTCCTTTTTCACAGAGGGGAGGGGGAGTAGTTCCCCACCCAGAGATTATAAAAAAAAAAGGGATGTTGCCATGTGTTCTGCCTCTGTCCAGTGCACCCATTGCAAGTGGGGTGTTGCTGCTAGGGCCTGAGGTTGAGGTAGGCCTCAGTATAAGTGAAGCAAGCGTCAGGTCAGAAACTGTAATAGGTCACTACAGGAGTGAGAGTTCAGGAAAGTTAGTGAGAAGGCTCCAATGAGGAGATTAGCACCCTGCGGTGTGACTATGCTGCCAGGTTAAGGACTCATGTGGTTAAACTCGGGGACAGAGAGATCCTTGGAAAAGTGTATCAATTCACAAAGCTGACTAACAAATGATCAGACAATATCTGTTAGTAATACAATTGTGTATAAATTACCTGCTGCCACTATTTGCTTCGTGGAGTGTACCATCTGAGCACACATCTTGAATATGTGAGACTATTGAGAAGTGTACCATTAGTTCAATAAATGTTCTGCTGTTTTAAAGAACCACTGGCGCCCAAAGTTTATTTGATCAAGAGTGAATTCTGTGTCTGCTTATACCAAGTGGTAATCCCTTCCTCCATACCATAAGCAGGGGGGGCCCCACCTGAGTATAAAGAGTCCAAGTATATTGTGCCTACTGGGAGTTGCACTCCTTGCCTGGGTACAGAAACCAGTGGATAGTAACCCAACCACCTGTTACACAGATAACAGCCTTATGTTCTACGGAGGTTATCTGCTGTGTAACCTGAGCCTTTTCTCCTCTGAATGGCTGCCCCCATTGCTACACAGCAGCTTGTTTATATAAATAATAGTTTCTGAAGCAAACAGCAGTTTTACCAGTGCAGGGTAACTGCATTATATTTTTACTATTTTTATTACTTTAACATCAAAAAATGAAAGTGTTTTAGTGTTCCTTTAAGAACCATGAATTCTACACTAATTGGTTTAGGAAGCAAGACAATGAATAAACACACAAACACAAGTCTACTCCAAAGTCAGATATGCTTTTGGGAGGACCTAAAAAAAGCCTTTAATGCGCAAAGCCAAAATGCCTGAATTAAAGCAATCGCCTAAAATTCCACTTAACAGTGTTTGGTTGCAATTAGCTGTATAAAGTGGTGATTCATCTTTAACCAAACTTTTAGTATGTTATAGAATGGACAATTCTTAGAGACTTTGCATCCTTCTTATTGTTAAAGGAACAGTTCAGTGTAAAAATAAAAACTGGGTAAATAAGATAAGGCTGTGCAAAATAAAAAATGTTTGTAATATAGTTAGGCAAAAATTTAATCTATTAAGGCTGGAGTGACTGGATGGCTAACATAACAGAACCAAACCCAAACTTACTGCTCTGCAGCTATCAAACTCTTGAATTAGGCAGCGACTTGGGGGGGGGGGCACATTGCACAAAACTGTTCAGTGAGTTTGCAATTTATCCTTAGCATGCAGCTCAGATTCAAAAGCAAATAGTTGTGACCCATGTGCAGCCCCCCCAAGTCTCTGATTGGTAGGTGTTCTGGCTATTATGTTACACATCCAGTTACTCCAGCCTTTATTCATTACAATTTTTAGGCCAACTATAAAAGAAACATTTATTTTTATTTTGCACAGCCTATTACCAAATTTTTATTTTTACACTGAACAAGTCGGATTGGGTTGGTATATTGGGGAAAAGATCCTCTCATTTGGCAACCTTGTGCTGATTCGGCTTTATCTTGGGAAAATGCCTGTTGCATTTTCCCACGATTAAAGGGGACCTGTTACCCAAACAAAATATTCAAAATCCTATTTTATCACATTAGTCAAGCAGAATGAACTTTAATTACACTATATACATTATTTGAATCTAGTTTCCTTCAGTCTGGGAATTCATAATTATAGCAATATGACTATGAAGATTTTCATTCATCCAGGTCAAGGTATATCTAGTATAGGTTAATCTAAAAACAACTGGACTTGCTGAATAATCATTGGAGATGTTTCACTACTCATCCGAGCAGCTTCTTCAATTCAACTGACTGGTGTGGCATATAAACTCATGACACATTGGATAATCCTATCACAGTAACTACACCTCTGTGAATTTTCAAATGTCAGTCTCTTTGAAGAGTTACAATGTGCCATTGTGATTGGATTAGTGGAAGAGTTTCTATCCTGAGAATTTCCCACACCAATCAGTTGAACTGAAGAAGCTGCTTGGATGAGTAGTGAAACATTTTCAATGATTACTCAATAATGGACCTGATGTCCATCCCCATGCCCTGGCTACACAATTAAATTGTGAAGAGAACGGGGGAATGTATGTGTTGCGACATCTAAAAGTACTGAATGGAAAGTGAAATCAATTGTGTGCCCCGCCTCTATGCCATAGAAGAGGGACAGGCAATATTAGATTGACAGCTGAGATTTTTAAATAAGTTTACAACTATGCTTTAATAGAAAATAGAAAAAATAGAAATTGGATTTAATGTTTTTAAAGGACTTTTATTATACATCTTTGTGTGTCTGTGTGACAGGTCCGCTTTAAGCTGAATCGCCTAAAGTTAAGTAATTTTTTGCGGTGATTACAAGGTAAGTAAATAGCAAGGCATTTTCAGTAAGATTCATTGCCTGCTGTAGATTTTTTTTTTAATGCAGGTAACAAACCTCCCCATGTGCCATTGCCCTAATATTTGCTTAACAGCAGCTGATGAATCATCAATACAATTCTTTCACAGGGAAATCAATATATAAAGTTCCAATTTACCTTCAATTTCAGGTCAGTTTTCTCTTCAGTGTTGCACTCTGTTAAAGAAAGTTACTGCAAGTTAATGCATTTTAGCAGCAAATACACAAGAAATACACAGATTCTGCTGTCTTTAGTGCAAAACACAATATCTGAATTAACATTTAATTGTCCTTTTAGTATAAAAATGTACAATGCTAATATGTATTTTTAGGACTAGAGTAGCACCCTGTTTCAGAAACAATTACCACATGTTAAAGAATAATTACCCTCCAAAACAAATATTAGGTAAAATTTTCTTTTATATTCAACCAATCTACTTCCCCATGATTTAGATAGAAGTTTTTTATTATATAAAAGGGTAATTAGGTAGTCCTCAGAATAAGATAACTTGCAATTAGGGATGCATCGAATCCAGGATTCGGTTTGGGATTCAGCCGAATCCTTCTGCCCAGCCAAACAGAATTTGAATCCTAATTTGCATATGCAAATTAGACGTGTGGAGGGAAATCACATGACTGTCACAAAACCAGGGAGTAAAAAAATGTTTTCCCATTCCCACCCCTAACTTGCATAAGCAAACTAGGATTCAGATACTGTTTGGCCAGGCAGAAAGATTCTTTTTTTTTTTTGCCTGTAGCAAGTTTAGAATTTCAACGGCTAGTTCTTAAGTATTTGCTAGCAACCAGGCAGTAGTTTGAAAGTTACAAAGGCAGAGGAACAGGAAAGGTCCTGAAATTAAATAAGCATAAAGTAAACTTTCAATGTTTCTGCTTAAGCATGGGCTAACATGCGATTGTTTTTTCATGCAAAACCTAAAGGTGGGCATAGATTTAAAGATCCGCTCGTTTGGCGACATCGCCAAACGAGCGGATCATTCCCCGATATGCCACTAAACTGCGTGGCTATATCGGGGGTAATTCGAGCGTTCGGATCGAATTACGATGCGCCAAGCGGCTCCGACGGGTCGGTCGGGTAAAAATCCAACCTTCCCGATCGATATTGTGGCCAGATATCGATCGGGATGACCTGTCGGAAGCCCCCCATACACGGGCAGATAAGCTGTCAAATCGGTCCAAACGACAGATATCGGCAGCTTTATCTGCCCGTGTATGGCCACCTTAAAACGAGATGAGAGCCTAATGAGCCAAAAGCATGAAAGCACAAAAATCGGAGTCTTCTCTATCCCAGTCTGATTTTAACAATGCAGGTTCTGAGAAGTGTGTCATGTCTCAAAGGCGATTCTTGAAAACCTCCACAAAACATTGACGTTATTGATGCTCACTAGGCTGAAAAAAAGTTTGCAACACCATTTCTAGAAAGTTTAGACTCCTCCAGTACACTATTGGGAAGATCATGTACAAATAGTGCCAATTAAAACACATTTGTTAGCCTCAGTTCTCAGGAGTGGCTGATCAACAAAGATTAAACCAAGAGCAAGGAGTGTAATAATGCTCCAATATCTTATAGAACCCCAGGCTCAAAAGGCATTAAAGGATTTATATTTTGGCTAATGTAAGTGTTCATTACTCAACCATCAGGAGAACACATGGAATAAAGTGCTGCCTTTAATCGTATAGCAATGTTGTGGAAGAACCTGAAGTGCATGCAAGGAAACCCACAAATACCTGTTTTGAAGCTGAACGGGAAATGGACTAAAAATCCTCCAATTCAATATGGAGAACTATCCAAAGCTACCAGATTTGTTTAGTTGCAGTTATTGCAGCGCAATAAAGGTACACACAATACCAAGGGCGCTGCAACAATGAGGTAAGTTGAAAAACTTGCCTGATGGCAACAACCAACAGGTTACCATGGTCAGCAAAAAAAAACCCAGAAAATTTGGATTTTCTAGTGTGAGAGAGGACAATTTCACTCTGTACACTAGCAATATGCCCCCCTTAAAGGTAAGTGGGGGGGGGCAGGATTCCTGCCTTAGAAATACGCCGCTGCCATTCCTGTAATCAAAACATACAGACTAACACCACATACAAATATAAAATCTTGGTTAATGTTCCTCAATAATTAACTAGCATTATATTTTCACATCTAGAGTTAGGACTTTAAAACATCACTACTCATATACAGTAGTTTAAAAGTTCTAAAACTTTGCTAAAACAAAAAAATAAATAAACTTACGATTTTTCTCATAAGTGCTGGCTTTATAATTATGAAGTGGAGTTTCTCCAGCTATATCAGTTCTGTTTAAACAAAGCATGAAGCATTTTAAATATGGATTTTAAAAGGTCTTTTAAGAAGAATATTGCAGTGAGTGTGTGTAATGAGAAAATATTAGTTAACCAAAACATAAGGTGCAAAAATATAAATACAAAATACGTATATAATTATAACATTACAAAATATTCCTGTATAGTTTAATTCATGCTGCGTACATGTATGGGAAACCCAGCATGTAGAACAAATAAGCATGCTGAACATGTAATTTCTAAGAAAAAAAAATGAAAAATTCTTCCATATGAGAAGATATTTGCTAGAACAAGCTTCCCACATTTTCATGCACAGTCACTAATTCAAATGGCACAAATGCTGTTACAAAAATAATGGTGACAAAATTAGGCTAAAGTGTGTGATAGTAATCTTGAACATCTGACTATAACTGTAGCATTTGTGTTAACATTTCCATTTAATAAATCAGCTTGCATTATAAATTAATCATGGGTTAACATCTGTTTTTAAAGGGGAACTAACATTAAATATAAAATAGGCATCATGCTGTAGAAAGAAATTTTCAGGAAAACAGATTGAATCAAGCAGCTCCAGGCAGTATTTTTAAACTGCAATGTGTTTATTTAGCAGTGTAGGCACACTACATGTTTCGGGCGTAGCCCTTTATCAAGTGTGTAAGAAATTTTCATAATATACTCAAAAAAAAAAAATTATGTACGGTTTCTGAAATAAGTTTTTCTTCACTCTCCCCTTCTCAGCATCCGATTCTCTTCATGCAAAAAGTTGAGTGTCAGATTTTCATTGCCAGTTAGATCCTATATATCTTATAGGGGAGGGTCTCCCTTTCCTAGCAGATGTATTAGAGCTCACTCAAATAATGAAGGGTGGACACACACTAAGATCCGCTGGATCTTTCCACGATATGCCCACCAAACGCAGGACAATATTGGGCTAATTACAGAGATGGCAATGGGGCAGAAGCAATGAGGTCGTCCATCGCAAAGGAAAATCAAACCTGCCTGATATCGATCAGGGAGGTCTTTCCGCACCCCCCATACACGGTCAGATAAGCTGCCGAATCAGTTTAAAGGACCGATATCGGCAGCTTAAATCTGCCCATGTATGGCCACCTTAAATTAGCATAAATCCTGCATATAGGGAGACATGCTTTCTTGTGATTTTAAAATAGTGAGCTCCAATACAACTCTTTAGGCAAAAGGAGCTCCACCAAAGGCTATATTAGAGCGGTCATTAAAAATCAAACTTCCAACGGTAGCATGAAGACAGAATGAAGAGAAACAGATGCTGAGAGAGGGATAGTGAATATAAAGTCTATTTCAGAAAGGAATCAGAATTTTTAATATATTAAGTTAAGGAAAATTCTTATTTCAGTGTCATGAATCTTAATAAATTTTCACTTTCACTATGGTTCCCCTTTAAGTTAAGATGTACTGGGAGAAACTATACCTCTAAACAAAGCAGGTCACTATAAAAAAATAGATCATATCAAAATAAGTATTTACATTTTCCCAGATTTTACACAGGATACTGCTGTACATATTTCTTTATTAAAAAAATCCTAAAAAATGTATGTTCAGTATAAAACCTAGTCATTGAGGTAATGTTAGAAAAAAAAAACAAAAAAAAAAAAAACCAGATACTGTGAACACTGCAGAATGCTGCCGAAATAAGTTGCGAGCTTATGTACCTGAAATAAATTTTGCCATTTTCAATACCAACAGAACAGCACTGTTTCTTATCACAGCTGTATCTTTCTCTGGATTCCTTAGTTAACTTTGTCTTGACAGGGATCTGAAATGTAGACAATGTGCAGTTGAGAAATGAATTGAAAAAAAGGAGTCTGATGCCATAGTTTAGGGTTGACACAATAGCAGTATAAGATATTTTATCACATGGAAGAAACACGTTCAATGAACAATGGGGTAGGGCCTCCCACACTCACACCGGTTATCATCCCATAAACACGTGATTCTTAAATTCCCCTTCAAATTAATTTAACAGTGTATTCTAGGGATTTACAACTGGATCTTTTTTCTTAATGAAGAAACGAGCAAGCATTGTGTTTTTGACTCATTTATGTAAAGGAACAGTAACACTAAGGGACAGATTTTACTTAGGTTCAAATTGGAATTTTGGAGTTGGGATTTTTGGTAAAAACTCACAATTTTGAGTTCTAAATTTACCAACTCAAATTCAAATGTGAGATTTATTACAGTCAGACCGTTCAAAAATTCAAATTCAAATATTCACCACCTAAAACCTGCCAATGCCAGAGGTCCCTTGAATTATTTAAAGATGTAAATAATAGTGAATGTTTCACAAAGTTTCGCTGCAAAAATTATGCCTATAGACTCCAATGGAAGAAAAAAAAAAAAAAATGTTGGCGTCTTGAGTTTTTTTTACCCCAGAATTCTATTTGATTTTTCAGGTCGGGTATATTCGATCAGATTTTAGACTTTCAAATTTTTTCTTAAAGGAGAAGTAAAGGTACGGAGACATTTTATTGCCAATAGATTAGCTGCAATAGTGCAAGCTAGAATGCAATATTTATTCTGTAGAATATTTTACCATACCTGAGTAAAAAGCTCTAGAAACTCTCTGTTTGTTTAGGATAGAAGCTGCAGTATTAATGTGGTGTGACATCACTTCCTGCCTGAGTCTCGCCCTGCTCTGGGCTCAGATTACAGTAGAGAAAGGAGGGGTGGGGGAAGAGGAGCAAACTGAGCATGCTCTTGCCCAGGGCAATGAGGTTTAAGCTGAAGGCAGGAAGTCTGATACAGAAGCCCACGTGTACACAATAGAAGGAAAGAAATGCTGTGTTTCTTTTGACAGAAGACTCAGAGCAGCACCATTTTGAGGGTTTACTGGTATATTTAGGTGGACCTTTCTGATAAGGCCTACTTAGTTTTAACCTTTCCTTCTCCTTTAAGATAATATACCATTCGTTCTAATCTAATTCCTAAACGAATGAAAATATAATGTGTTGCCCTGCACTGGTGTAACTGTAACTGGTATGTTTGCGTCAAAAACTCTTCCATAGTTTATATAAACAAGCTGCTGTGTAGTCATGGGGGGAGCCATTCAAAGCTAAAAAAGGAGAAAAGGCACAGGAAACCGCACTTAACAGATAATCTTTGCAGCGTACAATGGGATTCTTGAGAATTTGTTATGTACTCTGTGTCCTGTGCTAGTTTAGATCCATTTTACTTGAGAAGACAGAGCAAAGTATTGCATATATAATCAAATGATTAGAAGGCTACCCAATCTTCAATCGTAAGGTATAAAAAGGTACGAATATAAATGTTGAGGTCACACCTTTGAATTAAACAAGTTATGGATCTGTAGCCCTCTAGTTGCATTGGAATTGTTGCATTAGAACTTCAGACCTGGGGCCCAAAGGCCAATTTGGTGTGCTTTTTTTTCCCCAAAATTATCCGAATTACGCAAAGGCTGTCTCCCATAGGGGCAAATTCACTAAGATGCGAAGCGCCGAACGCTAGCGTTAATTCGCTAGCGTTTGGCATTTTCGCTACTGCGCAAATTCACTAACGAACGCTGGCGTAGTTTCGCTAGTGTTACTTCGCAACCTTACGCCAGGCGAAGTTTCGCTAGCGACGAAACTACGCAAATTCACTAACTTGCGCAGTGTAATGAACGCTACCTTTTACGCTAGACTTCCTTCGCCACCTCAGACCTGGCGAAGCGCAATAGAGTAGATAGGGTTTGTTTAAAAAAAAGTCAATTTTTTTTCTAAGTCCCAAAAAAACGCTGGCGTGTTTTCTACATGATGGCTGATAGGCTGAAAAAGATCGAAAATTTTTTGGGGCTCCCCTTCCTCCCCCCTACATTTCCTGACTCATGGCAACTTACCTAGACAGTGGGCACATGTGTAGGGCAAAATAAAATTTTAATTTGCAAATTTGAAGGTTTTCTAGGCATTTGTAGTGCAGATACGTGTTCCTCCATTGAAATTTGAATTTCGCGCCGTATGCAAATTAGCCTTCGCTAGCGTAACTTCGCTTTATATAGCGAAACAACGCTAGCGCAACTTCGTAACTTTACGCTACCCCTGTGCGCAACTTTGGATTTTAGTGAATTTGCGGAGCCCTGGCGAAACTACGCCTGGCGAAGTGCGGCGAAGTTGCGCCTGGCGCAACTTAGCATCTTAGTGAATTTGCCCCATAGACTCCATTATAATCAAATAATCCAAATTTTAAAAAATGATTTTCTTTTTCTCTGTAATAATAAAACAGTACCTTGTACTTGATCAAAACTAAGATATAAATAATCCTTAATGGAAGCAAAGCCAGCCTATTGGTTTATTTAAGGTGTACAGGATTTTCTAGTATGACGGTATGGAGATCCAAATTACAGAAAGATCCGTTATCCGGGAAACACCAGGTCCTGATCATTCTGGATGACAGGTCCCATACCTGTATGTATACACACACACTATATATGTGCACTCTATTGTTGCAGGCCACTCAAATATAAAGTGTCCTTGCAGTGTTTAGAATAGCTACCGTATATGACTACTTCTTTACAACCGGACAGCACATTTTCTAATCAACCCGAGTGCACACCTCTACCTAGAAATATTGCCCGCTCGCAGCGATGACAGACTTTTCCCCGGGAGGCCAAAGTGGTGATATCAAATAGCGGCTTTATGAAAACAGTACACAGTGGTAAAGTAATGGTGGGTGTGCAGCAAGCTAACGTGTTTTTGGTGCACAAAACGCATTAGTTTGCTGCACACCCACCATTACTTTACCACTGTGTACTATTTTAATAAAACCGCTATTTGATATCACCACTTTGGCCTCCCATGGATAAGTCTGTCAGCACTGCGAGCGGGCAGTATTTCTGTGTATTCAAATTATCGGACGAAGTAACCGAGATCCTGCAATAGCTGCTACGGACGAGGTGAGGCACTGTGTGCGGGTGAGCTCCGCCATTAACACTTCTCTAATACATTCTGGCACACCTCTACCTCACTGCTATTTATATTGGGTGTTACAAAGCAAACTGATGCCCTTGATTGCCCTAACGGTGCCGTGGACAGCTCGTTATTGTATACCCTATGTTGGATATACAGAGTTTCTGTGATGAACAGTACCTTGGTGAAGTACTTCTAGCCTTTATGCAAAGCTTGTAAACTTCATTTACTCACCATGTCATGGTGTACAGCATAATTTGTTTTAGTGCTGTTTATTATTTTAACTATTTATTTCCTCAATTCTTTCCTCTATGCTTACACTTCACTTTCTAAACATTTTTTCTTATCTGTATTAATATTGGTACACTATACCATACAGCATGTAGTGCACTATACCATAGAGATGGCAGCCTCTATGGTTTATTATGGTTGCCATAGTTACCTCTCATTTTGGTGCAATTTTTTGCACGGACTGTTTTTAAGGAGTGGGTCACTTGCAGTTCTGTTTTTTGTTACTGAGGACGGTCACTATGCAACAAATGTTTTGTTGCCAAGAACTTATATGCAGTATTCGTGTGTGTGCGTGTGTATACACACACACAGATACATATAAAAATACATACCTTCGTACATCCAATTTTATCTATTTTCATAACAGCTTGAAATGGCTTTCGGTCAACAGGGCATGAAGTAGAAGTCTGAAAAGAAAATAAATACATTTTTTCTTCAGTAGTTACAAAGCACTGTAATAGACAACTAAAGCATTAAAATGTTTAATGATAGTACTATTCTTTAGTCAGAGAAGCAAATAATTGCTGAACAGTTGAAGATTAGTTATAGAAACTAACAAAATATTAGGTTAAAAATGCAGAATAATGGACATGTTTGGCACATAATTCAGGGGGCCTTGACTGCTCTTTCATTACTGCTTTGTTACATGGCAGGTTACTTATTCCTTCTGCTACTCCTGGACAAATTCCTTGCACAGTCGTAGCTCTAAAAAAGGTTAAATGTGTTAACCATATCACACACAACTGAATATCATGTTGTTAGATTTCAGAATTATTGCCAGACTGTGTGTATATTTACTGACACCATTGGAAGTAGTTTCACTAGATACTGTATTTCCCATCCAGCAAAGAAAACAAAAGGCTACTAAATTTCCCTTGGATAAGCTAAACATTGGAGCACATGGGTTATCTTTAGTTTGACAAAGAGGATGCAAAGGAAATGCAGTTGCATACTTACTTCAGACCACTTTAAGATACAGGTGAAACAGAAAGCATGGTAGCAATTTTCAGGAAATGCAACATCATCCTTTCTTAGAAAATTCAAACATATTGGACACCGTTCTTTTGTGAAACATGATACAAGATTAGACCAGGTGGAATCTTCTCTTGCATCATCTGTGGATCAAGAGGCCAGAAATATATTTTTATAGAGAATACTGTAATATAAAAACTCATGTATTGTAATTGAATAGGTCAGACCCAGAAGTTAAATTAATTTTGCATTTTTCCATTGTCTTTCTCTATAGGCTATACAATACCTTGAGATGCAGATTTTAACTTGGACATTTCCTGCATGCAATACAATTATTCTACATAGAGCTGTTCACAGCTTTACTTAGAACATGTTTTAGAAGGACTGAACTGTAAAATTATTTTCAGACACTTCGTTGCCCACAGATTTCCTGCCATCACACTAAAGTTGATACTTCAGAATATTTAAAGACCATAAACATAAAGAGACATGTGAGGATGGGGTGGACTCAAGTAAAAATTATCAACTTTGCAAAATAGACAATGTTGAAGGGTTTTGAAAGCCAGGCAAATATTCTCAGTTGTACCCCCGAGCATAGTGGACATGATCAATATTCAAATGTTAAGCAACGCTGATTACAACAGTAGTGCACAGAACAAAATACAGGGCAGACAACAACCACTGCTAAAAAGAGCTGGGTTTTGTAAAACCCTGCTTCATGTAAATAAACCATTTTCATAATACTTTTTTGTAGTATGTGCCATTGGGTAATCAAATAGAAAAATGCCATTTTAAAAGGGCCTCCCCTGGGATCCTACAATTCACGGTGCACACAAACAAACCATACATGTTAGGTACCATACATGAGCCAATTGACAGAGTTCTGTCTTTTACGTTCACACTTCTTCCTGTTATAGTTAGAGTTGCAGTATTTCTGGTCAGGTGATCTCTGAGGCAGCACACAGACCATCACAAAATGGTGGCTCAAGGCAAGAGATGTAAAAAGGGCAACATTTACTTAAAGAATCTTACCAAACTGGTGTATATATTTAATATGCCACTTCATTTTATATTAGGGATGCACCGAATCCAGGATTCGGTTCGGGATTCGGCCTTTTTCAGCCAAATCCTTCTGCCCGGCTGAACCAAATCCTAATTTGCATATGCAAATTAGGGGTGGCGAGGGAAATCACGTGACTTTGTCACAAAACAACGAAGTAAAAAATGTTTCCCCATCCCTAATTTGCATTTGCAAATTAGGCTTCGGATTCTGTTCGGTATTTGGCCGAATCTTTCACAAAGGATTCGGGGGTTCTGCCGAATCCAAAATAGTGGATTCAGTCCATCCCTATTTTATATAAACTGTTGCTTAAGTATTCATTTTGGGAGTATAGTTTTCCCTTTAAACACTCCTGATGCAAAGTTATGCAGTTGTTTACACTTTTTGCTACAAGGTATAGAATGTAATCATATGTAAAGATATGCTGCATTTGGCCAAACACACAGTTGAAGTAACTTCAATGCCACTCTGGGTCTGCAACTGCACCTATTTCCACACCCCATTTTATATCTATTGAACAGCTATGTCATGCACCTTTATCTGCAGGGGTCACTGATCCCTGCTGCCAAAAATATTTTTGTTATCAAAGTGTAATACAGTCCTTACATTTTTTATAAATTCATAATCAGTAACAAAGGGATTTTTTTTCTATGCGGGTCAAAGAGGGTATATAGGTAGGGACGGCATGCTAGTTTGGGGTGGACACAGTTCAGTTTTATATTTATATATTATGACAACTGCACAAATGTCTCAAACACAGGCCAAAAAACACATGAAAATATTTTACTGTGAACCAGAATCTTCAATACAAAGATACAAAAGAGTGTTTTGCTGCCGGTGCTTGAGACGATTTAATGTGGGTGCTAAAATGTCCCATGTGCAATTACCCTAACAATTAACACTGAAGGATGTTAGCTGAAACTTTTTTTTATGCAGCGATATATTTAATGTTCAGAGTGAGCCAAATTCCTATGGAGATTTATTGGCTGCTTTAACACAGTATAATATTTTAAATTAAATTGTATAACTGCTTTTTTTAATATATATTTTTATTTAGCTAGAATGTTACAGTAATATATTTAGACTTCAATCAGGTGCAAATAAGCCCAGTGTTAAAGGGACAATATTCCCCCTTGTTCAGCATAAGTTCAATGAATAGGGCTCGTGTCTAACATACTTTTTGTATGAAGCCTGAAAAGTCCACAGTATTAAATTAGAATGCCTGTTGTATTTTGTACTTTTTTTTTTTTTTTTAAAGGAGAAGGAAAGGTTAAAACTAAGTAAGCCTTATCAGAAAGGTCCATTTAACTATACCAGTAAATCCCCAAAGTAATGTTGCTCTGAGTCCCCTGTCAAAAGAAACACTGCATTTCTTTTTCTATTGTGTACTCATGGGCTTCTGCATCAGACTTCCTGCCTTCAGCTTAAACCTCATTGCCCTGGGCAAGAGCATGCTCAGTTTGCTCCTCTTCCCCCCCCCTCCCTCCCTTCTCTACTGTAATCTGAGCCCAGAGCAGGGAGAGACTCAGGCAGGAAGTGATGTCACACCACATTAATACTGCAGCTCCTATCCTAAACAAACAGAGTTTCTAGAGCTTTTTACTCAGGTATGGTAAAACATTCTAGAGAATAAATATAGCATTCTAGCTTGCACTGTTGCAGCTAATCTATTGGCAATAAAATGCCTCCGTAGCTTTCCTTCTCCTTTAACTATTTTTATAACATTTTTGTATAGCTTTGTTATCAATATACTATGAATATGGAAGTTTTAAGTCTGGTTGGAAGATTCATATTTTTGTCTCACTAGGTACTTAGTTGTATTGTCATCCCAACTATATTAAAGTCTGGGATCTGATCTGAAGGGAGGGGATTGGAATACAGGTATAGGATCGGTTATCCAAAATGCTTGGGACCTCGGGTTTTCCAGGTAAATGATCCTTCTGTAATTTGGATATCCATCCTTTTCAACAAAAAAATAAATTTAAGCATGAAATAAACCCAAAAGGATTGTTTTGTCTTGAATAGGGATTAATTATATCTTAGTTTGTATCAAGGTGCTGTTTAATTATTACAGAGAAAAGGAAATTATCTATAGGAGATGGCCTTTCAGTAATTTGGAACTTTCTGGATAATAAGATTCCAGATAATGGATCCTATACGTGTAATAGTTTAATCAGTATAAGAAATTCTTCATGATTAAAACACTGGTAGAAGTATTCAGGATAAGCCCAATTTGTTAAACAACATATTGCCTCTAATTCTTAGCCCCATTATACACTACTACAAACATTAGTGCTTTCAAAACTTACCATCATCATCTTTGTGCTGCTTGTTACTTCCAGCCAACATAAATCTCTTGTTCTTCATGTTTCTTAAAATGATCTAAAACTAAAAGTGTAACTGGTAAGCTAAAGTTTGAAAGTAGATATATCCAAGACACACAAAAATTAACTGTTGACTGGAAAAACTCCCAGGTTATCAGTAGCAAAAATATTATAGTATAAACAATTTGCCTATACTGCATATCAAAATCAAGTACATGTACAGGCATCAAGCTCAAACCAGGAAATCTAGCTGCTGTCGACATGGTCTGCAGCAAAAGTAGTCTGGTCTACATCCAAGTACCTGGCACAGTTTAAGAAACAACACGGATTGGTATCCCTGTGTGTATATATAAATATATTGGATCCTTCTTTAACCCAAGCTATAGGTGGAGGTCTGACCGGGTCAGATGAAAAAATATTAATATAGTTTGAGAAAAAAGAAACCCCACCAAATAGAAGTTTCTATACCTATACCAAGTCAAATTGAACCATGAATTGCAAAATCAGGCTGATTAATGATAATAATAATTCATTAATAGAAGTGCTGGCTAATAAATTAAGTAAAGTGCTAGTGCAAATAAATAACGTGAAATTAATCTCTTATATCAATCAAAAAAAAAAAAAGCTGTATAATAAAAGTCCTTTGCAAATTTAATAAATAATTTGGGTTTCATTTTTAAACACCCATACTGGTTATAACCCCATTTAAAAGTCTCTGCCATCAATCATATAATAATAATTGCCACTCCTCTGTGCCTTAGGGGCAGGCAATTACTTTCACTTTCTCTTCTGCACTTCCTATATGTCACTGCCCTCCTCAAATTTCTCCTTACCATCTAAATGTGTAGCCATGGGCATCAGGTACTCCATTCTGGTGCATAAACAAGATTTTGCCATGATGCAAAATTTGCCTTAATAACAGTGTCCGCAAAATGGCACCTGCCTGTGTGATATGATACAAGAATGTAGAGAATTCCCTTGACAAAGGCCTCTAAAAACGTTGGGGTTATACTCATTGGTGGCAAGAATATCCGCTCCTTGTTGCTTCCTTTTTGCCTTGTACAAACCTTGGGATAGTATGTATACTATTGTCATGGATGCTTATTTTTTTTTGCTAACACATTTGTAATTGCCAAATAGTTTTTTTTAACAGTAAAAAGTTTTTTATTCTGATACCACCTGAGTTTATGATTGGATTCATTATTTCTAAATGTGTGCAAACCTGAAATATAGTATGTGTGATATGATTTCCAGGACTAGAAGAATCAAGATTATATAGTGTAAGCGGAGTTACTTTGCCTAACATCTTTACATAGGATTTATAATTATTTGCTAAGGTCACATGTCCCCTTTTAACTTAAGTTACTATGTATCATCCTGGCTGTCTATATTCTATGCAGTACTGGATCTGACAAACAATAAAATAAATATATATATTTATTTGTTTTCAAGAAAAGTTTCTCTACAGGTGCCCTATGAACAGACACAAACTTTAGATATTCTGTCATGATTTGAATACCATATAACACTAACACTCTGCACATTGCAAATAATTCTACAATTTAAACATTTATTTTTGAACCAAAGCTAAAAATACCCACTACTTAAAAACGTTATTCAATGTATTTTGGATGTCACTATCTTTGGCCTCTCACTGTATGTATTTAGGATAAAATATGTCCTTGATAGTCACCATTGTTTACAAGTGCAGTGTGTGTGGTTACTGTACAAGCTATGGCACATGGGGCAGTTTCTGAAGTGTATTTAGGTGGCAGACAACGTCTTAAATCACCCCTGTGTTTTTAATTTTTAGTTATAGCCAATGTGAATTTGGCTTCAGTGAAAAATATAGCAAAAGGAGCGGCAGCATGAGAGGAAAATAATCAAAGTAAAAGAAGGAAGCGGGGCGGGGGGCAGCGATTTAGCAGTCACTGGGAAACTATAATATGAACACAAGATAAACTTGCAGCCAGGGCTACCATCAAACTTTGGGGACCAGTACTGGTTATTTATATGGGGCCTCACATAATTGACAAATGATCAAATAGGGGTAGATAGGACAAGTGTTTCAACTTGTTGGATGTTTTTTTTTATTTTAAACCGCAGCTACTATGATACAAACTCACCAATCATTTTAGTAAAAAGAAGGGCTGTAACTATAAGGAAACAAGAGCATGCAACTACTGGAGGCCCAGAAACTATAAAAGCCCCAATGATAAGCACCTGCAACATGTTTATGGAAAATGTCTTGTACTCAAGGTTTAGGGGTAAAATAACCAATCCTTTGCTTAAAAGCTCATGTGGCAGATAACTCCTATAATGAAGTGTGTTTCAGTGGAAGCAAGGTTTCATTTATAAAATTAAATGTAAAGTAAATGAGATTGATTGATAGGAAGTGGCAGCACAAAGACATGTTGATTATATAGTTCAGGAAGATTTCCCACCTTCAAGCAAATTCAATGTGCGCAGCTATCTCCCATGTACGCAGAAGGAAGCACTAGAAGTTTAACATGCGGCCAGTGGCGCTTGAAGGAAATCGCGTATTGGCACGGCAGCGACAACGCTTCTTGCTTCCAGTTGTCTGTGTGCGATTGTCAGCAGCAAGTCTAGTCCGGGGTGGAGAAGTATCCCCAAAGCGGCAGCACAACACGCCTTGCAAATGGAGGCCGAATAAACACACGACTAGGTAGCAGGCCTTCACAAACACACACACAAACTCCGCCTTCTCAGGGACTCGGCGAGCACACACACATACACGCAAACACACGAACGGAAGTCATTTCGGAACGGTACCTGTCCGGCTCAGGCCTCCTTCTCCCGGTACTCGTACAATCGCTCTGCACTGCCGACAGGGCTTCGGACTAGGCTAAACCACCGCGTCCTCCTCAGCGAAGCCACATGTCCGAGCCAAAAGCGATAAAACAAATACAGTCACACCGCTCGATGGTTCTGAACGACTAGGCTCACAGCACAAAAACACTCGCCGCCATCTTCGCTATCGACTCAAGGAGGGACTGTTTAGAGGAACCAATCAACTGCAGCCTTCAATGAAAGCGTAATGACAGGCGGGCGAAGCCAGAGGGAAGGGTATTATACGCGGGGCTGTGATGTTATGCGAGCCGTTATTGCTTGGGACTTGTAGTTGCGAGACTACAGATACAGGCGCTGGACAGGGTCAAACTAAAGCGCTTCTTGCATCTGCTGTTCGCGCCACCTCTCGGTAATGCACACTGATCACCTCACATCACCTGAGGAGATGGCCATTTTTTTTTTCCATTGTTTCGCCTTTGTTGTGCAGAAGCAAAATATGAAATGCTTACTTTTGACATTGTTGTGGCCTCTACTGCAGGCATAGGGGCAGATTTACTAACCAGTGAAAATTTGCCAGCGTCCGCTTCGCTCAGACAACGCTTATTTACTAAAATGCGGAGTTTCGTCCAGGGCACCGCGGGCACTGGAGAATTTTCAATATCATTACTTCGGCAATTCAAAGCGAAGATTCGCTAGCGTTCATTCCTGCTTAGTGCAAATTCGCTAGAGGTCTTGCACTCGGTTAATTTGCATACAGCGGGACATTTAAAGTTGAATGGACGTCTTTATGTTATATGTTGCAGCAAATACATTACATTTCCACTGTTAATTACACAAGTCCAGGGAACCTTAATAAAGAAAATAGAGTTGTTATAATGCCCTACACATGAGCCCACTGTATAGTTAATGTTCCATATGTTAGATGGGGGAAACCGGTTACCCAAAACGTTTTTTTAGTACTTTTGCAGCCTATCTAAAAAAAAGGAAAAGACGCCAGCGGTTTTTGAACTTTGATGCTTTTTCCACTCAGAATATGATGTAAATGACAGAAGATTGAGGAAGATCTATGCACTCCATTGCACTTCGCCTGGTCTGAGCTGGCGAAGGCAAGTCTGGCGAAAGAGGTAACGTTCAGTAAAATCCGCATTTGAATTTGCAGAGTAACGTCCATTCACCAGAGCGAATTGTCACCTGGCGATAGAGTGCGAATGAGCAACAGCACCTATCTCTTTCGCTAGCGAATTGGCAATGTCCCTCGGGGTGGTAGCGAATTGTCGCCAGAATTTGCCACTTCGCCCTTTAGTAAATCTATCCCCATAGTATTTACAGGACTAAGTTGCAAGGTAAATAAATACCCATCAGATGCTGTGCCCCAGCTCTGAAGTTCACTGTCTGCATGAAATAAGAAAAGGCAGTGATGGGGTGAGGCCTTCTTGCTGCAGAAAGTAAAAAACACCATAAACCCAGACAACAATGACTTCTGGGAAAACATCACATAAAGGCTCCTCCCTGGTCACATAATACAAAGGAAATGGAGCACAAGAGTTGTCACTTCTTTAGGAATCCCATTCCCATACTACTAATAATACATTGAATCATCGGACTGGCCCACAGGGATACCAGGAAAAGTACGGGTGGACCCAGGTGTCAGTGGGCCCTCACGCTGCTAAACATTGGCCTATTTCATCGTATAGTATGTATAGAAAAGAGACTAGGAGAATAGAGGTTGAATAAGGAGAGGAAGAAAGCAGAGGAAGAGTGGGCCCCTGGTCTAAAATTAATTGGTGGGCCCCTGGTCAAAGTTTTTGGGTGGGCCCCTGGTGTCCCATTCCGACACTGGACTGGCATGTGAGAATGCCACTTTGTGAATAGCAGGAATGCCCATACTTTACCAATACGTGGTCTACTTTTAGTGATGTTGTCCCATTATGATCTACATCCATAAAAGCATTATTAGCATTCTGTTCCATGGAAAATATTACTTCAATATTATATTGATTTATGAGAGAATTTATATTGCTATATTTAACAATTCTATATTTTGTAACCTTAACGTAATAAATATCTGAATGAAAGGCATGAATAGGAGGGTGATTTAGACAAGCTGTTTGTTGACATTGTCTTGATGGTAATGGTCTACTGGTAGATCCTGATCTACCTTTTTGGCACCCCTGGTGTATAGGGATGGAAGCCCCTGGCCCCACACTGTGCCACAGGAGAATTTGGGATCACCCACACATAGGGTTGCCACCTTTTAATAAAATTTCCACCGGCCGGTGGTGGGGGCGGGAACAAAAGGGCAGGCCATGATGTAAAAGAGGGCAGGACATGACATAAAAAGGGGTGGAGTGTGATGTAAAAGGGGGTTGAGCCACATAGCGTGATGACCAGAAGGAGGCAAAAAGGTACGTTTTGAGTGGATTGGGGCTGGGCCAAGGGATTTTGTTAGGGGTATTACAAATTTACTGGCAGCTACATTGCCGGTAAATTTGTAATCCTGGCCCTGGTTTGGCAGGTGTTTTACTGGCTAGGCTGGTAAAATACCGGCAGGGTGGCAACTCTACCCATACAAAAAACAGCTGAACAGCATGCTCCTGCACAGCACTGGGAAGACAAGAAGAGAAGCATTTGTGCTTGCAATATACTCTGGGATCTTGGTCAGACTTAGGTCCAGAAAAAGCATTAATCGGGTCAGGTCTTAAGGGGAAGGATGTAGATGCTGGGGCCACACGTTATTAAAGAAGGGGGTAGCAAGTTGTACACATCACTCTGCATCCTAAACATGCACACCTGCACATATGGAGAGTTGGACAGACTAGCACAAAGAGCCAGAGAAGCTGAACCAATAACAGAATTTTTTTTTCTAGGGAAAAGGTAGTGGTGAAGATACATTAACCCAGTCATTTTTTTTGGTAGTATTTTGGCTGTGTCTTGCTATATGCTCATCACACTCCCAATTCTGACAAACACCCATCTGTGTATGAGGTTGTTTAGTATGAATTTTAGTCCCTTTCAGTAAAAATGGGAAGCAGAACACTGGGCCGTTATAGTGACCCATTGAAGGAAGTCAAATAAAGGGGCTGGTTTATCAAAAATTGAGTTGGTGACTTTCGTTGATTCGAGAAAAACACGAACGCAGAAAAAAAAGCACAAGTATTTTTCGAAACCTCGAGTAGTTGGAATTTATTAGAGGAAAAAGCCACGAAAAGTTGCCAGAAAAGTCAATTTTAAATGATTTGTGCCAATTCTCCTGGCTGTAAATACATACAGTCCATTAAACCGAGGGTTATGCATCCGACTGTTCTAGGGAAAGGAAATTTCAAGCTGTTTATAAACCTTGTACTCATCCTAGACAGTTATTGAAAGAGATGGTTGGGTGATGCTGATAAGGACTTTTATACTTTAGAGAGTAGTACATAATAGGAATATGGGAGAAATTAGAGTTTAAGTATTGATAGATATCCTGGTCAATCCAGCTGGCTTTCATGTGTAAGTACACCTGTAGCTGTGGGGTGTACTCACCCTCCTGGCTTAGTGGGCTGGTGGGGACGCCTGCCAGGCTCTCGGCGGGGACGCCGACCCTCCTCTTCTGCACCGGTCTCTTAGTGCGCGCTTCTTCTGTGTATATAGGGAAATTGGCACTGGCGCAATGACGTCAGCGCGCAATGGTGCCAAATTTAAACTATTTAAAGGGGCCTTTTATGTAAAAACATTGCCCGTGATAGGTTCGTTCCTAGTGCCTTTCTGAGTTATCTGATACATGTTGTGACCCCTGCCTGTTTTGAAGATTCAGGTTAAATTAATGTACGTAACTATAAACTTAAAGGTGGCACCTCACATTTGTCACTAGTTACTGTTCCTTTAAGATGATACCCATATTAGCCGTGGTAGTATACCAAAAAAAACAAAAGATTGGTTCTCACTGCAGGGATATCACCCTGCACTCATATGTGAAAAAAAGGCCTAGTAGGGCAGGCAGAGTAGGGCACACACAGACCAACATGACCACTTCACTGTACTGTACTACGAAGTTACACAATACCTGTGCTGCTTTTGCAGTCGGCACTGACCGTAAGGTGTGATCAATGCAGTGTCTTAGGTGTGGACAATACAGATACAGGGGGATCACAGATGTGAAAAATACATGAGATAACGGCTAGGATCACATGAGGACAGTAACCTCCTCCCTCTTCTGCATTCAAAAATATTGAATTGGAAGCGACACAAACAAACTCTGCAGTTTTTAGCGAAGAACCGTGAATCTCTGCATTTTGCCTTGAAATCTGCCAAAGTCATTTTGCGTCTGCGGTAGGGCTGAAATCTGCCACCATATTTTCAGCTATCCCCATGTTGCCCAAATCTACAAGTGTGAACAATCCAGGGCATTTAAAGCCTGAATCTGAGATGTGAACAATGCAAGGGTCAGTTGTTCTCAAATCTGATACTATTTAAAGATTACACAATTGTAAGACATCGAAACAGCCACAATGTGGAGGGCCACACAAGGGGTGCCGCCAGTTGGACAGAACTGGTTTACCTGATACCCTGGGCCGGTGCTCCTGTTTACTGAAACCTGCACTAGCTTTGGCCTTTTGTATGATTATCATAGTAAAAATGTTTTTTCCATTTTACAGCAGCCCTGGACCAATGTATGCACAGTATAGAGCATAAAACTCTTTTCACTCTACTGTGTGTACCAGAGCCGGGCCAACCCAGATAGGTGCCCTAGGCAACCTGTCCAGAGGGTTACAATTGGACGGCACAAATGCAGTCACCGGGAATCCTGTTCCCCACCTGTCTCATGAATCCAGTACTCCCTGCGGTACCCCCTTACTTTTCCAACCAGGCCTTTAACTACTGGCAGACCTCATGCCCGAAGCACATGGGAAAGAAGAAAAAGGCATTTAAAAACTACAAATCTGTAGGGACAGAAGCTGCATTTAATGAATATAAACACTGTAATAAATGTTGTAAATCAGCAATCTGGAAGGCTAAGAAAAGAAATGAAGAGTTAATTGCGGTGGAGGTGAAAACTAACCCTAAAAAGTTTTTAAAATATATTAATAGTAAAAAGATGCAGGTTGAGAGTGTTGCTCCATTAAATAACGTTACCAGTATGGTTGTAACAGATACAGAAAAGGCAAATGTGTTAAATCAGTTCTTTTCTTCAGTGTATACAATAGAGGAAAAAAAACAAAACATCAAAGGTAGAAGGCGCACACTCCCTAATGAAAAATCAAAAACTACAAAAAGTAAGTATATGCGAGGTGCTAATCCTACAGGAGACTAACCATCTGTAGTTTCCAGAAAATCATGCATGAAAACAAAAAAATGAGGAAAGCACACTCTGTAAATAAATAAAACGAATTTTATTACATGCTAGTTAACCCACATGGCAACAGCATGTCGCCCTACACAATAGAGGAGTCTGGGTTTACACGCTCACTTAATAACTGCACGAATGGTTCAGCTCAATCTAGTCAGTGGCTGACTCAGGATATGATTCAAAAAGCTTTAATACAAATTAATGTAAACAAGGCTCCAGGGCCTGATGGCATACACCCCCGGGTTCTAAGAGAGCTTAGTTCAGTTTTAGATCAGCCCTTATTTCTGATTTTCTCAGATTCACTGTCATCTGGTATGGTGCCTATGGATTGGAGAAAAGCTGATGTTATTCCAATATTTATAAAGGGATTACGATCTCAGCCTGGCAATTAAAGGCCAGTAAGCTTGACATCTGTGGTGGGCAAATTATTTGAAGGTTTGTTAAGGGATCACATTCAAAATTTTGTCCTAATGAATGGCATTATGAGCAACAATCAGCTTGGCTTTATGAAGGATAGGTCATGTCAGATGAATTTGATTGCATTTTATGATGTGGTAAGTAAGATTCTGGACAGTGGGGGGGGCAGTAGATGTGATCTATTTGGATTTTGCCAAAGCGTTTGATACTGTGAACCTCAAACGACTGCTTTCTAAACAAAGGTCTGTTGGGCTTAATGAAGTCGTTTGCACGTGGATAGGAAACTGGCTACAGGATCGGGTACAGAGGGTGGTTGTTAATGGGACATTCTCTACTTGGAGTAAGGTTCTTAGTGGGGTCCCCCAGGGCTCAGTATTGGGTCCACTTTTATTTAACTTGTTCATTAATGACTTAGGGGAGGGTGTTGTAAGTAATGTATTAGTGTTTGCAGATGACACAAAATTATCCAGCCCAATTAATTTCATCCAGGATGTGGCATCCTTGCAACATGATCTTGACAAACTGGCAATCTGGGCAGCTAAGTGGCAAATGAGATTCAATGTTGATAAATGTAAAGTCATGCACCTGGATGTAAAAATATCCTAGCCACTTATACCCTTAATGGGACTGCACTAGGCAAATCCATTATGGAAAAGGACCTTGGAGTCCTTGTAGATGATAAACTTGGCTGTAGCAAGCTATGCCAGTCAGCAGCATCAATGGCAAATAAGGTCTTGAGCTGTATTAAAAGGGGCATAGAGTCACGGGAGGAGGGGGTCATTCTTCCACTGTATAGAGCACTTGTAAAGCCCCATCTAGAATATGCCGTACAGTTTTGGTCTCCATCACTTAAACAGGACACTATTGTATTAGAGAGGGTACAGAGAAGGGCAACTAAGCTGGTAAAAGGTATTGAAAATCTTAGCTATGAGGAAAGACTGGCCAAATTGGGGATGTTCACGCTGGAGAAGAGGCGCTTAAGGGGTGATATGATGACTATGTATAAATATATAAGGGGATCATATAATAATCTCTCTAATGCTTTATTTACCAGTAGGACTTTCCATCTGACACGAGGTCACCCATTCCGATTAGAAGAAAAGAGGTTCCGCCTAAATATTCGGAAGGGGTTTTTTACAGTGAGAGCTGTGAAGATGTGGAATTATCTCCCTGAATCAGTTGTACAGGCTGATACATTAGATAGCTTTAAGAAGGGGTTGGATAGCTTTTTAGCAAGTAAGGGAATACAGGGTTATGGGAAATAGCTCATAGTCCAAGTTGATCCAGGGACTAGTCCGATTGCCATTTTTGGAGTCAGGAAGGAATTTTTCCCCTTCTAAGGCAAATTGGAGAGGCTTCAGATGGGTTTTTTTTTTTGCCTTCCTCTGGATCAACTGGAAGATAGGTAGTTAATAAAAAAAAAAAAAAAAAAGGTTGAACTCGATGGACATGTGTCTTTTTTCAACCTTACTTACTATGTTACTATGTTACATCATACCCTGTTCTGACCTAAACCCTTTCTCTGGGGTCCCTATCTTGTGGAATATCCACTGTGGTACTATCGTCACTACCCCCCTCGATAGGGCATTAGGCGGCCCATGCTTGCTGTCCTAACTCAGACACCTAGTGCCTGCTTTACTTTCCCTTACCTACTCTCAGTCTGCTCTATTTCCTCCTTTCAGGTCTCTTTTTCTCTTTCTCCCATCAAAGACATAAAAACCAGGGTGTGGCCCCTTTTTATACCTCTAAAACCCACCTTCTGGTGGTAGGGGAGTGTATTGCATTTTTTCTTCTAATATCCTCTTGCACCATATAGTGTCATTACACTACTACATTACACTGTAAGATTTAATTTTTTTCTGAGAAATACACTCACACATTAATTAACTGAATTTTGCACATCACTCAGTAACATTAACTTGTTCACCCCCTTACATACTTCTGCCTTTGTATGAATAAAAATATAAAATAGCCTCTGTGAAAACGTATATGGAATCTACAACAAAATGATATATCAGTTTCATCAAACAGAACACTTCATAAATACAATCAGTTAAAATGAATATTGTTCCTAAAATAATTAAGTAACTTTGAATAATCCCTCTATCAGCATGCATTCAAGCAATTTTCTCTCTTTATGCATAATTCTGGAGAAGAAAGCCACAAAGTATATTACTATGCTGTGCAGAAAGTCTTTAGGCTGGAGGTTATGGTATCATATAATAAAAAAAAAAACAAATCCCAGGTCAAAGAAGGGCCTAGTTCTAACCTCAGACAGGTCCATATCTGAGAAGGCAGTGTAGGCTCATAAAATAAACGGAGACAGAAAAAAAGGTGAAGACACAACCACATCTGAATCAGGTTCCACCCATAGTGGTGCATAACATTGCACTATATGGCATTGCACCCTTGACTTATAAATACATTTGGCTTTATCTATATATACAGGTATATGGAGGTTGTGTTGTCCGAATCATATTGTTTAACATTTATTTCATGTTTCATTTAATTATCTCTATATCACACATCTCCCAGTAATAATGGAATAAACAAGAGAAAGTTGCTTTGTGTGTGATAGAAGTAATGGAGACAGCTCATCAATGATAGGTTTCGTGTGTACCAAGGGATATAATATAAAATGATAACTGAACCCCTGTCTCAATAAAGGCAGGAGGCAGCTAAGGCAGGTGTGCAGGAGGGGGGTTAATGGTGGTCTAGTAGGATAAATATAAGCCCACACTCATATAATGTCAGGACCCTGATGCCAGCGGTCAAAGGGGTATTATTTAGTGAAATATGAGACAGGATTGCAATACACACAGTCTATGTTTATGACCCCTGTCTATGTTTGGCAGAGCTAGACCACAATGCCCCTGGTGTAGAAAAGTCTTTGCCATTTTTGGAAAATATTTTATTGTACTTCTTTTTTCTTACTGTAGGGGGCAGATATATCAAGGGTCGAACTGAAAATTAGAATTTTTAATTCGAATTTTTGAGGTTTTAAGGCCAAAACGGTCAAATTCGACTACGGAATTGTTTTTTTAAAAATGAGATTTTCGAGATTTATCATACTCTGGCCCTTTAACGGTCAAATTTGACTATTCGCCTAAAACCTGCCGAATTGCTGTTTTAGTCAATGTGAGACGTCCTGGGATGAATTGGGAGTTGTTTGCACCCTTCCTGACATTCGAGTTTTTTTTAAATCAAGTTTTTACAACTCGAATCAAGTTTTTAAAACTCGAATCAAGTTTTTAAAACTCGAATCAAGTTTTTAAAACTCAAATCGAATTTGATTCTAATTTGATATGAGTTTTCGGGGTGATCATACTCACCCGAGTTTCAGAAATTAGATTTTTTAAATAAATTTCAATTGGTCGAATTTTGAGTTCATGAGAGTTTATGGGAGTTTTTAAAAACTCCCATATGCAGAGGATTGTGATAATGGTTACAGACAACCCAAAGATCCCCTCCAAAGGGGCAGCTGGGAAATTGACAATATGTCTAGCCCCATGTCAGATTCCAAAATTGAATATAAAAAAATGTGTTTGCTCTTTTGAGAAATGGAATTTCAGTGCAGAATTCTGCTGGAGCAGCACTATTAACTGATTCATTTTGGAAAACATTTTTTCCCCATGACAGTATCCCTTTACAGGCATATCTCATCTTCATATGTCATCTAGCATTTTTTCTAAAGCTGGACATCGCCTGTGAGATCCACTCATTTAGTGAGGTCTCCAAATTGAGCCACCCACACACTGAGCTACATCAGACTGATCTGATAATACAGCCGGTCTAGAGTTTGTTCTTTTATTACAGCAACTTATAAGATGGATTCAAAATAAAAGGTTAAATGTTTCTGGAAAAATACTTATTTCAGTCACTAGATGGCATTGTTGGAAGGGAATTACTATAGTGTTCTGTCAAGGCTATGTTACCTAGATTCAGTCATGGGAAAGGGTTGCTGTGGGAAGGTAAAATAAGAAGGGGATGATTTACTCCAGGCTTCTTCAGCACATGTTCTAAGATAAGGAATGACAGACCTAGACCTAAGAACATAATTATCTTTATTAGTTTGGGCAGCTAGTGACAGGACAGGTTCTGTGGGTTTTGCTGCAGTTGGTGGGCTGGGAAAGCAATCAGCCTATATTGAAACAGTGGCCCCTAGCATATAATGGCAAAGATATTTTACTATATAATGGTGACCCTAAGCATATAATGTAAATAGGAAAGATTGTTATCATAAAAAATATAAAATTTAAGTTGTTGCGAGAATACTCAGGGGGGGGCCTGATCCTCGCTGAGTCTGTGGATATGCTCAGACTGTACAGCACAGACAGGGCCGCCATCAGGGGGGGGGAAGGGGGTACAAGTGTCCCAGGCCTGGGCCTGAAGAGGGGCCCGGCAGTGCTGCCTTTTCAAAAGAGCTGGCCCCCCTTGACATCGCTGAAGCCGTGTGGCCATTTCCGAAGTCTCGAACAGTCGAAATGCAGAAGTGCAGAAAAGCCGAACAGCCGAAGTCCCAAAGCGGCAAAAAGACCCGAAGCCATGAAAATAGCCGAAGCCGAACTCCCGAAGTGGCAGAAAACCCAAAATCAACAGTCAAATCAGCCAAAATCAACACTGCATTCCTTTCCTTCTATTGTGTAGAAATGGGCTTCTCTATCAGACTTCCTGCCTTCAGCTTAAACCTCCTTGCCCTGGGCATGAGCATGCTCAGTTTACTGCTCTTCCTCCCCCCTCCATTCTCTGCTGTAATCTGGGCCCAGAGCTATAAGTGAGCAGGGAGAGACTCAGGCAGGAAGTGATGTCACACCAAACTAATACTGCAGCTGCTATCCTAAACAAACAGAGGGCTTCTAGAGCTTTTTACCCAGGTATGGTAACACATGCTACAGAATAAATATAGCATTCTATCTTGCACTATTGCAGGTAATCTATAGGCAATAAAATGCCTCTGTAGCTTTCCTTCTCCTTTAAAGGAGAGATTTTTTGTCAAAAATAAGAATGTGCCAGTGTATTATACTCATTTAGATATAGAAGAATTGTGCTTAAAAAAGTAGTGTTTCAGGCTGATATATTGAATATTTCTGCAAAAACCCGAATAATAACCCTCCCTTCCCTTCCACTTCCTGCTCCCTGAATTCCCAAGCTGTGCGGGGGAGCTGGCGGCACTCAGCTCACTGAACTGTAGGATAGGAACCAATCGGCAGCTAGCAGGACCTGATAGGGAACTGAAGCCTGTCTGTGCTTGTGTGACGGCAGGGCTGTGATTGGCTGTCCCCTCCTACTGTACTTCTGGCAGGGACTGTTAGGACACGCCCACCCCTCATTTGAAACACAGACAGGGACCAGAGAACATCTATCTGGAGCTCCAATAAAGGGGCTATTTTTAAAGATAATGTTAATTTTTAGCACATGTAAAAGCAACACCATATATTACTTATAATTGCCTACAAAATTAGGGTTTTTTTATTAATCCTATATGTCTCCTTTAAAGGTTTGCAATGCGCAATTAAGATTCACAATGTAAGATTCACAATGTAATAAAAGCCCAATGAAGAATATTACATTACGACATGCAAAGTTTTATTCTTATTTGTGAGCAAATTTGTTCTCTTTGCAAATTTTATTAAATATCCCCCTATATCTATAAGTGGCCCTGGATATTAGTGCCAAGAAAGGGTTACATGTGTTTGAAGCATTTTTGGTCAAATCAGTATTTTATACTAAACTAATACATTCAAGTGCATACACAGCCCCCTTGTGTTTTTCCATTTTCCTGCACATCTGCCTAGAGCCTGATTTCCCCAGTTCTCCTATACATCAGGCCATCCATTTGAATATGCATCAATTCTCCACATTTTTGTTTTGTGCAGCCTGTTTTATTTATGACACATACCCAGCAGCACTCAATTATAGACAAGTTGCTACAACTATACTTGCGCTTTTTGTAGCTTCGAATGCACGCTGCTTTCCCACTGCCAAAGGAATCAGTCATTCATAGAACAATTCACGCTGCAGCACTCCGAAATGGTGAAAATCTAAATTTATTTGTGCCAACGGTTAGGCAACATTTTGGGCTCCTTCCCTTTCTCAAACCTCTTACCCAGCAACAAATACTTTTGTTCATGTTTAGAAATGTAAGACTTGTTACAAGTTTGCAGTAATGTAGCACATAAGCTACCATAGATCATTTTGAGCAGAGCATAAATCACTACATTGATTTTTCCAGAGCATGGGAGTGCCACGTGTAGTATAATAAGCCACGCTATTATTATCTGGTTTAATGCAGTCTGTAAGTACAAGGTGCACTGCTGTCAGGTTACAAAACTCAGGGGTGTTCTTCAAATAAACCAAAGGAGGTGTAGCTGTGTGATGACTTTGCACATTGTACCCCAGTATTAAATGACACCTATACACCTTAGTTTATCTTGGTATGATGTTACTTTTAATAATAAAACATGATAACAATTAACCAACATATCGGCTAATTACTTCCAGTATATTTACCCTTAGCAACCAATTAGATCTTTGCTTTGCTTTTTAATTTTGTACTAGACTGATCAAACTACTATATTAAAAAGCTACTGTTATCTGAAATAGAGAAGTCAAGCACCTATCTTTATAAATTAGCTCCTTTCTAGTTCTCTTTCAGTCTCTGAACACAAACTATATGATTCATTGTGTTTCAGCTTCTTTCAAAACACTTTCATTGCCCTTTGCCCAATGCACTGCTGAAATACAGTAAGTTCCCACATTCTATTTCTGTGTCTTTCCATCTGCTCTTCTTGTACCTTCGCAAAGATCAGTCTCAGTTACATCATGTGTGCTGGGAGAAAACATTTTCTTCTAAGGTGTAACTTAGGGCGGTGTGTGACTGCAGCACACGATTGGATAAAAGAACGGAGACATTTTTAGCCGCCTACTTAAACCAGCTTACAGAAATCTCTTACAACTTACACCTTTACTGCTTCCACAAAAATAAAACATATTGAACAGTTAAACAAAGGGCACGATTCAATCTCAAACCCCTTTTTTCACAAAAGCTGTTTACTATTATTTTTTTGGCATTCTGCCATACCATTTTGTATAGGTATCTATTTCTCCTAGAGGAGCTAATTGCCTATTAACAGCAAGATGGCTTAAGACAAATGAAAGGTGGTATACATAACCAATACTGTTTAGAAGGACAATGCAGTCTGTGTTTTAATAATATACTTTTTCTTTAAGGAGACAGTGATGTTTGGCAGAAAATATGTGTATTATGTGTGCAGAATATATTTTCCATTTTGGCTGATGTTTAGGCTGACTGGGCATTAAATTATGACAGCAAAAAGTTTTGATTTTGAGGTGTTCTTGTGTAACAGGGAATGGACATAGATATAATGATCGCACCATCTAGATCAGTGCTGTCCAAATTCTGTGGTACCTAGGGCTGGAATTTTTCTGGCCTACATGGTGGAGGGCCGATAATGGAAGCCATTGTTAGACACTCCCTGTTTTTAAACCACACCCACTTTAAACCACACCCATGTTACCACAAGACCATATCCACATTAATTGTGGTAGCACACCAAAAAACCAAATGGTTTCTGCTCACTGCAGGGAAATCACTCATCACTCATATGTGAAAAAAGTTGTCATATTAAGACATACCCTTAAATCCATAAGCCTCATCCTCCCCTGTGGATAACACAGCACCCCCCAGTACCTTAGGGGCCCCTAACAATATTTTTCAGATGCTAGCAAACCCCCAGAAAAAAATACCAGACTTGTGTTCCACAGGCAGAGCAGGGCACACACAGGCAGAGTATGGCACAAACAGGGAACATAGGGAAGGCAGAGTATGGCACACACAGGGAGCATAGAAAAGGCATAACAGAGAAGGAGACAGGGAAACCTATCAGGACCACTATGAAGGTGGCCATAGATGTAGAGATCCGCTCGTTTGGCAATGTCACCAAACGAGCGGGTCGCTCCCCTATATGCCCACATTGAATTTAATTTCAGTACTGATACCTTTTAAATCTTACACATAATAAGCAGACACAGCAGGCAGACTTTCATGTGGGGGGGCCACACAAGAGGGGGGGGGGTCGCGGGCTGCCAGTTGGTGTCCCGATCTATATAACTATACTAGACTTTCAGTATAACAGTACTAGAACCATATTTTGCTCACCTAACAAAATTTATTCATGTGGGGAACAGCTGTAACAGTTAGCATTTACACGAAACAGCACTGTAATGTATATGATTTATTGTAAAATGCCTCTAGCTTATTTTGTACAAGATAAAGACTTATTGCTACAACATAATTTCTGGGAAATAGGAATACATGAACTATGGGTGGTCCCATTACAATGTTGCAACATTTACAACGTATATTACTTTGGCATTTTGTTTTTATTGAGAGATGTCACAACAAAATTCTGCAATAATAGCACATAATAGGTAAAAAAAAATAGGGAAAGCATGCAAATCCATTTTCATGGCACAATTAAGCGAAACTAGTTTTTCTGCAGTTGAAAAAAGGCTATTTTAACACACCGGTGGCTCAGGACAAAGTTTAAGGTTAAAGGTATAATAAACAGGTAATATTTATGTTTGTAAATATTACCGCAATGCCATGCCCAGGTCCTAAAACCACTTAGCTTTTTTAAAGCTCTGCATTTTTCTTCAATTTTTTAGAGCAAAACTGATGGGAAAAAAAGTAGAACACTGGGGCTCATTTTTCAACACTGGGCAAATAGTAACCTATAGCAAACAATCACTGAGTGGCTTTCTTCAGCCAGCTGCAGGTAGAACAATGAATGCAACAATTTGATTGGTTGCCATGATTTGCTGCCCATGGGCAAATTTGTTCAGCATTGATAAATGACCACTATCTCATGAAATAAAACCACTTTTTATTAGACCATTAATAACAAGTGGCTGCTGTGTAATCAAGGCCCAAAACGTTTCGGTAACACCCCTTAATCATGGGCTAGAGTATTTTGGGCATTTCATTTTTGTAGAGTAAATCACTTTAATAAAATCCCTTTGTAACCTATTGGAATTTTGTCTTACCCACTCTATCCCACTAACTCCCCTAGAACTAAACCCCAGTCAATTGCTATAGAATTGTCATTATACGACTTGACCTGAGAGCTATTTATTTCCAAATGATACGTCAGGGAATGTGTATTTATACTTTTCTTGCTTTAACAGACCATTTTGAAAGCTAGCAGTGTTTGAAATGTGAGATAAGGTGTCATGTGGAAAAAGAAAAAGTGAAGGAAAAGGTGCCAATAGGCTGCAAATGAGATCTTTCTTTTCCAGTACTTTAGTATTAAAAAATGTCCCTTTGATAAATACTTGGGAGCAGTGGCGGAACTACCGGGGGAGCAGGGGGTGCGATTGAACCAGGGCCTGCACCCCTCAGGGCCCCTGGGAACTCATGTACCACTGAATCGCGTATAGAGGGGGGTGGGGGGCCTGGCTGCGCGTCCCACACCCAGGCCCGCCCCCCGCTAGTTATGTTACTGTATATACAGCATGTGTGTTTGTATATATGTGTGTATGTGTACACATATATTTATATATACTACACAAACACTATGAATATCTTGTAAATTATATCCTTATAAACGGTGAGTTCTGATGTCATCAGTTATAAACGGTGAGTTCTGATGTAATTTCTGTCACATGACTCACTGAAACTTGTGCATTATAATAAATAAAGTACCCCCAGTTGCAAAATATGAGGATATTATAAGTTACCTCGGAGTTCCATGACCTGTATAAAAGCACTCGTCCTTCGGCCTCGTGTTTTTATATGGTAATGAAACTCCTCGGTGACTTATAATATCCTTATATTTTACAATAGGGGGTACTTTATTCACTGTATATTCAGCAGTCTATAACTATGTTTTACTAAATGTTGTAAATAAAATTTGCTAGCAAAATCATTAAAAGAAAATAAAGGTTACACCTGTCTGTGAAAGACCTACTTAGCCCTGCTGTCCAGGAATTATTGAAAAAACGTCATCCTATTTGAGCAGATTATTTTGCTATTTATAGCTCTCGCTATACCATCGGTCTGCAGCAGCACCCTAACCACCCTGCCACTCACTTCTAATGTATGTATTAGGCATGCAATGAATCTATCATTAATGTATTCAGAGGAATACTGAATCATCCATACAAGATTCATCTGCATTACCAATAGGGATGTAGCGAACTGTTCGCCGGCGAACTTGTTCGCGCGAACTTCGACCGTTCGCGTCCGCCGAATGTTCGCGAACGTCGCACGACGTTCGCATTTTGCGTTCGCGTTCGATTCGAATACAAATCGTTCGACCATTCGAATTCCTTCGACCGCTAAAAATCGAACGATTTCCATTCGTTCGAACGATTGTAAGCATTCGATCGAATGAAAAGCATTTGATCGAATGCTTCGATCGTTCGATTCGAATGAAAATCGTTCGATCGAACGATTAAAATCCTTCGATCGTTCGAATAAAACGATTTTAGCGGGTGTTCGAAGTTCGCGAACTGTTCGCGAACGTTCGCATTTTTTGCCGGTGTTCGCGAACGGCGTTCGCGAACACCAAATCGGCAGTTCGCTACATCCCTAATTACCAACCCAAATCTAAACAGTAATTCACATTTTTAAATTTGGGGAGAAAAAGGTTGCTTTAAGTTGTCCAGAGCTTTAAAGTTACATCCAAATTCTGTTGGATGAATAATAAGGATCCAGGATTTGGTGTATCTGTAACATGTGTTTTAGGAACCTAGCTCATTTCTGGGCCCTAACTGCTGAAGATCTTTTCTAATTAATCCATTAGCATTCATGTCACAGGTAATACATACATATTTGATGTGTATGCTTCAGGTTTCTGAGGCAAGCTGCTTAGCTTCAGTTTATATGTGCTGGGTTACATTACTTAATAGAAAAGAGTTTGTGAAGTACAGGAAATGGAAGAAATGCATTCATTATAATTATGATTTTTACTCCAAGTGAATATTCCATTTGATGTTAATGAACAGTTCTTATTAACAGACAGAGTGAGTAACAGTTGGCAGAGACCTTTTCAAATCTCATATATTCAAAAACCTTTAGAGAGTCATTCCATCATTTATTTTTTTTAGTTTATTTTCTGGGGGTTAGAAACTATGGCTTTGGGGTAGGACTGAGACTACACTGCAGAGAGGTTCAATGAATCCCAACCCTCCCAAATATGTACTTTGTCATTGCCAAGCTAGTTAATTTTAATGTGTATGGCCAGCTTAAGGGCGTGATTTGCTGTGAATGCTGATTTTGCTCAGGAAACTTCTAGAGCTATGGCTCTATGTCTATGTATACAAATACGTTAACCAGCCACTAGACAAAGTCATCCATTATTAGCTGAAAAACGTAAAAACATTTTCAGCTTGGTCTATTTCCCAGTGCTGGCTGCTGAAACACTGAAACATACACAGGCTGGAAATTTTCTTCTTTAGAAAGAATGTTATTGAAACATTTGTGCCTGCTGGTCAAACTACTGTTACCTTTGCAAATATTTGCACTTTCCATGCTGTATTGGTTGTATTCAGACGTGCACAGCACTGACGTAAGCTGTATACAAGGGAAAAAGCCTTGTTTACCTGAACATTTCCACAGAAACATGGGAAAAATCATAATTTCAAAACAGAGCTAAAACAAAATGAATGCTTCTAAATGATATAAACATTATTGTTTGAATATAAGAAAGGACACTACTTCAATCTGTGAAAAAGTGGCACTGAGATGAAGTGTTGCACTCATGCAGTTTTATGCAGTTAATGATATAATTATTCATACTTATCGAATGACAAATGTAAAACTGACCTGATACCAACTGCTGGCATTTTGAAGTCAGGGTGACTGAACGTTCTGTAACTGAGAGGAAAACGTGTAGAGTCAATGCATGCTGCACAGTAAAAGATACAGAGTCGGTGGTTTTCAGGTGGAAGCAGACCAATATGTTGTCAATTGAAAAATATTCTTATCTGAAAATGGCATTTTAGAGTTGCTTAATTAAGTTACTCAGCGGTAGAGCCATTAAGTTTTACTACCTTTTTACGTTTTAATTTTTTTATATATGGTTATATACATTTGTTCCAAATGTTGTAATTATCTAGACTCTTCTTTCAAATTCTGTTACTGGCCCACCCCCATCCCTTTGTATGGAAAAAAAACCTGAACATTGTAGCTAACAAGATTTTAGTATTAGATCTCTCCCTGTACTATTTAGTAAGTCATATTAATAAGCCAAGCGAGTGAATAACTCCACACAAACAACAAAGCAGGAGTATCAGATTTTCTTTATTTAGATTAATTAAAACCAACACTCATTAACACTTGTGCCTTACCAGCACCACTTGTTGGGCTTCTGGCTCTAACAATTAAAGTATTATACATTTATACACATGAATTTTATAAACATTAAGCCAGAGAGATGTCAAGCTTCCAACCTTCTAGCCAAATGCAGCTCTGAAAATCTAGAGCCTTCTGAGGATTTGAGGAAGTCTGTTTTAAACTGTACAGCAGACTGGTAAATTAATCATAAATTGGTTGGTAAGTAGAACGTCGTAGATTCCTAGAAGTATATCATAAGTAAAATTACAGCGGTATATATATACTGTATATAGGGTCCCTTTGCAAGCGAACTTATCCATTACCTAGGAGGTCACAACTTGTTATCCTCCAGTATGTCCCATTGTGATCCTCCAGTATGTCCCATTATCCATAGGTAGGTGAACACTTCCAGGGCATTTTCGGACTTTAAGCTGTACAGCCACTAGTTGGACATGCCTATATTACTGCCAGTCAGACACATTGCACAGAGTTTATCTGAATCAAATTTATATTTAAATGGAGTTAACAATACATTTCTACTATATTTACAAATGATTCCATCTTTAAATAGTTGTTCATAATTTGTTGCATAGCTTCGTCATAAAACTATACAGGTCCAATTGTAGCACTCTGTGAAATGCACAGACAATTTATAAGTCTGAAGCCATTTGGGCTATTTTCTTGTGGCATGTAAGTATTACAGAAAAGTGGCTTAGTCATTAAAGGGAGCTAACGCGAAAATGCAATATAAGCTTCAACACCATGAAATAAGAAACTTTTTAAATACAATTAATTAAATATTCTGCATCGTTTCTGAAATAATAAAGTTTATGTTCCTTTCCTAGCAGATAAATTAGAGCTTTGCAAGCAAACTTATGCATTAGGAGGTCACAACTTGTTATCCTCCAGTATGTCCCATTGTGATCCTCCAGTATGTCCCATTATCCATAGGTAGGTGAACACTTCCAGGGCATTTTGGGACTTTAAGCTGTACAGCCACTAGTTGGACATGCCTTTATTACTGCCAGTCAGACACATTGCACAGAGTTTATCTGAATCAAAATTATATTTAAATGGAGTTAGCAATACATTTCTACTATATTTACAAATGATTCCATCTTTAAATAGTTGTTCATAATTTGTTGCATAGCTTCGTCATAAAACTATACAGATCCAATTGTAGCACTCTGTGAAATGCACAGACAATTTATAAGTCTGAAGCCATTTGGGCTATTTTCTTGTGTCATGTATTACAGAAAAGTGGCTTAGTCATTAAAGGGAGCTAACGCGAAAATGAAATATAAGCTTCAACACAATGAAATAAGAAACTTTCTAAATGCAATCAATTAAATATTCTGCATAATTTCTGAAATAATAAAGTTTATGTTCCTTTCCTAGCAGATAAATTAGAGCTCATTCAAATAACGAATTCCAGTACAAACAAAATCTAACAAAATAAATGCCTTTTGCACAATTTCGGCATGTAGAGAGACATGATGTCTGGTGATTTTAACAGAGCAAGCTCTAATACATCTTCTAGGCAAAAAGAGCCCCCCCCATAAGATATATTGGATCTAACTGTCAATCAATATCTGACACCCAACTCCTGCATGAAGACAGAATAAGGAGAAACAGATGCCGAGAGAGAGAAAGTGAAGATAAACTTGATTATTTTAGAAATGGTACATTATTTGTATTTGATTGTATTTAGGAAGTTTCTTATTTCAGTATGATAAAGCTTTTATTAAATTTTCATTTTCATGATAGTTCCCACCAACCTGCTGCCAAATTAGAGTGTGTAACCAGAAGAGAGGAGAATTTCCCTTGCTATATTCACTAGTAACTGGGAAAACACTGAGCTCCCTATTTGCATTCCCAACTAACACCAGTTCAGCACATAGGGCTGCATAAATAAACTACTGTATTTTAGGCTCAATGAATCCTTTACACCTCTTTCAGGATGTCATAAATGGCTCACCCATTGCACCTGACCTTCTTCTGCAACTGCTACATGTTTCTTTGCTCCTAACTGGATGAAGTAACATCAGATAAGGTCATATTGAGTGATTTAGCCTTTGTGATCCCAGTATTATGAAACAACTGCTCATCTATTCAGTAAAAGACATTTCCTAGCCTTATCCGCCCTGCATCAGTTAACGTGACATGGAGGGTTGGCCACACACAAACAGGACATGAGCAGACCCCAAGAGGAAACATAAAATCGTAACTTTATACAACATATTTATATATTTACAATAATGTACAAAAAATACAAATATTCATGCTATTGCAAAATATCCAACAATTCAATGTTATATAAATAGCACGTAATATCTCTCTTTGGAAGACAATCAGATGACAAAACCAGAGGGGGATTACTTTAATAAATAGATGGCTTCATTAAAGGGGTAATAAAAAATAAAACTTGTATTCTATATATATATAAAAACAAACCTTGCAACAAACTCTTGCTACAGTTCTAGAATGTGAAACATAAAAAACTAGTTGGAACCAGCAATGTGAGTTATTTACAGTAAAGGCATAACAGTTTTTTCTCTGAATGAGCAGACTCCACACATTTACATATTACATAGGAGAGTGTTACATGTTATAACTGAGTTACTAGATATTAGGAGCACCACATAAAAACTACTTTTTTTATTCACATTCTGGAACTGCAGCAAGCTTGCATTAAAAAGATGTAAATTGAAATGTAGTTTTACACTGACCTACCCCATCTCGTGAATAAAGATTAATAAAGATAAACGATTGTGGGGTTTTCTGTGAAGTTAATCTTTTTTTGGCTTTTAAAATGTTACATTGTGTAAATGTAAAGGTTTCAAACACGAGCATGATCTAGTAACACACTGCAGTGCTGTAGCGTATGTCGCTGAGGCAGCAAAAATAAAGGGAATAGTTAATAAAACAAAGTTGTGCTCCATGGTAACAGTGACACTGAACTTTGATTTACACTGAAAAAAAAACCATCTGGAAAAAATGTAATTTCTCCTTTAAAAACAAATAATGTCAATGTAAATATACAATGTATATTTTAAGTGTTATTATTTGATCATAGTCAAAGTGGCCAAGGTAACACTGTCGTGTTGAGCATGTCCACATAGCTGAAAAGTTATTGCAAGCCAATTACCCAGATGCCCTGATAATGTGCTCACTACTGTAGTGTTTGGCTTTATCTGGTTTTAGATTTGTAACATAAAGCAACATAATTTGCAAAACAAGAATATTATCACAGCTGGCCACATGTTCATGTGACAATCATGCAAGTGTGCCATTTGTCCCTTTGTGAATCATTGATAATAACTGCATGTGTTTTGTCTTTATTCTGCAGATATCAGCTATTTAGCCTAATTGTACATTTAACAGATTTAAATGGCCCAGGAACATTTCATAGTAGCAATGGTTAACCCTGTACCATTCAGATGAAGTTGAACTTCGGATTTTTACATCTTCGCTAAACCAAAGATATTTGACAATGCAGGGAGCTGTAGTTCGACAACAGTTAGAGAGCCACAGGTCTAATATATTACTTGTAATTATATGTATTCTTGTTTTGCTTAATGCAAGGTACATCTCTGAATATACCCTTAATCTCAACTATGCACATATTAGCGTAAACAAGTATGGCAGTGTAAAGCAGATCGTTAAACGGTTCTTTTTTTTCCAGATAAATGGATAAACACACAAGAATCACACATTAAATGGCTATAACTTGTGGGTAAGCACTATGAAAACCAAGAATGTTCCTCAAGTAATTCAGTAGTTTTAAAATAAATATTGAGAAATACTGTACATGTTGTAAACTGCCATCGAAATAAATAAAATATTTAAATATTTCACTTTTGTACCAGACTTTGAAATCACTAAAAGTTGAGCAATAACACTTGGATTGAACAAAATACCCCCTTATATTTTTTGTCTAAAACCTTTAGGGAGTTGTTATACTACATGAAGATTCCAGGCAAAGTTATATATGCAGCCATTAAATTCCAGATCCCAATAAGTCATCGACCTTTAAACAGCAAATTCTTTCCAGTTTTTTTCTGCTAACTAGCTTTTATCCAGAGAATGAACTCCTTATCCAGCCAGTGCAAAAACAAGAAAGATTTCCCAAAACACTGGTGAAATACAGATGATGTAATAAACAGGAGAGAATTGCTTTAAAAAGCACAGTATTCCCAAATCAGTAGTGCTCTTAAATTGTTGAACCTTTTGCCTTTTCCTACAAAAATAGGGGTGCCTCCCTCCCCACCATTACAATGTAACACTTTTGCAGTGTTTTATCATATCAAATGGTAGGCACATTCAAGTATAATTACATACAGTAAATGACAGCAGCCAAGCATCTGGCTTATTGACATTATTGTCCATTCTCCAGAATGGAAAATAACAATTTCCTTCTTCAGACTGGTTTTGAGATGGCAATGCCCCTGTGATATTCCAAGAGTTTCTGAAAAGTCCACTTCAAAAAGAATCTGGTTCCCAAAGGAAAAGTGTCTGAATGAAACTGTGAAAATAATTTCACAGTAGAAATGATGAATGATAACTTCAAACTTTAAGGAAGTGCTCAATTCGACATCAAGCTGTTTTACTTTCCACCTGATGAAGAATTATGGATCCAGTCAAGGATGATTAAGGTCATGCTTCCAATCATAACTATGATTCCACCGATAAGGAACAGAAGAGCCTATGAAGTAAGAAGAAGAACTCTCACCATAGTATCAAACATTTTAAAAAAGACATAGATATGGAGTTAACAGATCAAAATAAATTGACAGAACAATTATAGTTTTTTGTAATACCCTAGGGAAAAATAAAGGTCTGTTATGCACTGGAAGATTTCCATAAGGGCAAGCCATAGTCACCAGCATAGGTAGTTTTTGGGTTCCCTCCTTCCCCCCTACATTTACTAACATATGGCACATAAACTTTACAGTGGGCACATGTGTAGGGCAATATAACAACTCTATTTTATTTTATTAAGGCTCCCTGGCCTTGTGTAGTATAATGCAGTTACTGCAACATATGCATCCATTGTACTTTAACTTCACGCCATATGCTAATTAGGCATCGCTGGCGTAATTTCGAACTGCTTACATATTATTGCTAGCGCAACTTCGCAAGCGTTCGGAACTCTGGACGCAACTTCCGATTTTTCGCAAATTATCGTTGTCTTGGCGAATCTACGCCTGGCGAAGTGTTGCGATGTGAGCGAAGCCGTCGCCCGACAGACTCAGTATGCAATATCAGCTATTTGCGGAAGAGTTGAGTGGGGGATGAGGCAGGCCAGGGGATATATTGAAAGCAGGGCCAGGGCCTACTGTTATGAACTTTCTACAAGCCCTTAATGAAACACATACCCCAATCTTTTGCACTGATTTCATTGACTCCTTTTTCACAAGTCTAATGTAGAAAGCTGATGGAAGAATGAAAACCAGCATTGCAGCAGCAGAGGCACCTGAAATAGAGAGATATAGAATAGATGTTGAATGAGTACAAATACTGATTCAAAAATGATTATGAAATGTAATTTACAATTTTGTCTTGAACTTTCTATTTTTTTTTCAAAAGAAACTACAGACTCTGAACTTTTATAGTTTGCTACATTAGTTAGTACATTTCTCAGCAGCATCTTTGGAATGTTAACAACTAATTTATCTATTATAATTGTTGGCTTTAATGAAACTCATTGATTATGCTCAGCAGGGCCATGGATAAGGAATCTTTTCAACTTATATATTAACTGAACTGAAAAATTGTTTGGAAGGTGAACAATGGCTTTAAAACAATAAGCAAAAGTATGTTCAGCACAATCTCTGTTCATGTTGAAAAAAAGGGTATGCTACATCTTTAATTTTCATGATTACAAGTAATGGTTTAATAGGTTAAGCCTGCACAAAGATATAATAAAGAATATATGGATGGAAAGTGCTATAAGAAATTAATTCATATCATTGCCTGCAGACATTTTTTTATGAGCTGCAAAAGAGGAATGATAAGAGTTAGAGCACAATGATAAAAGTTAGAGCACATGTAGCATGTTTTACATAGATACAGCCTATCTGGGTCATAGCCAATGGTTAAATAAAGGCTTTTAAAAGAACATTTAACTGGAGTGGTCTGAAGAACCAGGTGGACATGGCCACCAAATCCGGATATTTTCTAGTGCTGCTATTGAATATAAACAATTTTGTTTCTGTCATGCAGCAGAAAAGGTATACCTTTCAATATATACTTGGTGTAACAGTAATAAATGAGAATCATAAGAAACTACTTACCAATAAATCCAAATATATCTCTTATACTTGGAACGAAAATGACAAGGACATTGGTGAATCCCAGAATGAAAACAGTGATTAAAATATGGCGGATCCATGCAAAGTCCTTCCCTGAACAAAACAGCTCATTAAGGGAGCTTCGAATCTGGAAAAAAAAAGCACATTTCCTGAAACTTGCCATGTTATGAAACAAAATATTATTTTTCTGCTGAAGACGCACAAACCATTGCAAATTATTTTCTCATTGAATATAATGGGCGTATTCTTAACCATTTATGTTGTAAGAAATGCAGAATATCACTTTAATTACCCACTAGAGATTTGTAGAATATTGCCATTGTTGTCCCTTAACGGGTACATATTTGAATCACAGAATTACATTTATTTTTACCCATTTTTTAAAGAAACATCTATATTCATTAAGGCAACTCCAATAACACAAAGGGGCCCATTTACTTAGCTCGAGTAAAGGAATAGAGGAAAAAAACTTCGAATTTCGAATGTTTTTTGTCTACTTCGACTATCGAATGGGCTACTTCGACCTTCAACTTCGACCTTCGAATCGAACGATTCGAACTAAAAATCGTTTGACTATTCGATATTTGAAGTACTGTCTCTTTAAGTTAAAACTTCGACCCCCTAGTTCGCCACCTAAAAGCTACCGAAGTCAATGTAAGCCTATGGGGAAGGTCCCAAATCGTTCGATCGATAAATTAAAATTTTAATTTAAGATTTTTCGTTCGTTCGAATAGCGATAAATACTTTGACTTCGATATTCAAAATATTTAACTTCGACAGTCGAATATCGAGGGTTAATTAACCCTCAATATTCGACCTTAAGTAAATTTGCCCCAAAATGTTTCATGTGGGAACACCCTTAACAGCGATCCCTGCTTATTTCTGTTACTGGTATTCACTAGTATTGGATTTTAACTTACTTATTATACTGATAGTGGCTCTAGGCTCAGCAGTGCCACTCCAGCTTCCAAACCCATCTTAAGAAACAACATATAGCAGATACACTAAAGCAGTATAAGTACAGCAATGAAATAAACTTGTTACTCACTGGAAAAATGACAATTGGAACGGTTAAGGTCACAGCCATGAGTACGGCAAGTCTCACTACGATAAAGATAACACCAGCTCCCATAACCTTTGAGTAAGTATGAAGCAATTCTGACTCAACATTAGCTAAAGGCAAAAGAAAAAATATATTGATATGTTAACATGCCTTTTCTGGACTGTCAGGCTACTACATCCATAAAAAGTAATTTCTTATTAATAATGCAGATATTAAGCTGATAGATTTAGCTAAGAAAAGTAGTAGGTAAATGATATATATATATATATACTTACAGTAAAATGTCAAATATCCAAAGAGTGCAGCCAAAAGGTACATGATAAACATAGTGAAAAATGAAACATTTGAAACATTCATCATCCTTTTTCGGCTCCGGCTAAAAACAAGACACAAAACAAAATAATTAACTTCAGTTAGATTTAGATTAAAAAGTGAAATTATCCAATTGGTAACTTTTTTTTGTTAAATTTCAAAAAAGATAAAATGTCCCCATCTACTATAACAGAATTATCCTAAATACATTTAGAACACTTAGGGGCAGATTTATCAAGGGTTGAATTGTAAATTGGATTTTTTAAATTCGAATTTCGAGTTTATTTTAGTGTATTTTGACTAGGCAATAGTCCAAATTCGATTTGAGTTTAACAAAAATTCGAAATTTAGCATAACCTGTCCCTTTAAGAATTCAAATTTGACTATTGCCATCTAAAACCTGCAAAATTGGTGTTTTCACCTATGGGGTACCTCCTACAATCAATTTGGAGTAGTTTGGTGGACTTTTGAAAAACTATTTTTTTTGTGGGAAAAAACTCGAATCAAATTCGACTTCAATTCGAGTATGCAGGTTGATCCTATTCACTCGAATTTAAAAAATTGGAGTTTTTTAATAAATTTCGATTGGTCTTTTTTTTCGTATTTCGAGTTTATGGGAGATTTTATAAAGTCCCATAAACTCTTAATTCGACCCTTGATAAATATGCCGTTTAGATTTTAGCCTAAAGGCCCCCATACACAAGCCGATAAAAGCTGGCGACAGACCGAGTCGTCAGCTTATTGGCCCGTGTGTGGGCCCATCCGACGGGCTTCCCCGATTGATATCGCGCAGGTTAAAAAATCCCGTCGGATCACGGCCGCATATGTGCGTCTATGTGGTCCCGCGATCTGGCTACCCGTATCGGATCTATTCTGATCTGATCGTTGGGCCCTAGGGTCCACGATCGGATCAGCCCGATATTGCCCACTTCCATGTGGGCATATCGGGGAGAGATTCGATCGCTTAGCGATCTCTACGTCTATGGCCACCTTCAGAAGTACAAAATTGGTCTCATAAATGATCAAAGCTGCATTCATTTCTTTTTGAGTGCTTATAAACCTTTAAATATAACATATGTTTGTGAACTCTTTTGTATAAAGCAATGACTGTACCATTTCTGATCCTTTAACATTTACAAACACATATGTGTATGTCAAAGCTTACCCTTTAAGTTCTTGGTAAATAGGAAGAACAGCCGGGTGGCAGACAAAAGAGAAAGTCAAGATAGGTACAGCATACACAGTCTAGGAAATAAGAAAAAAATAAAATAAATGCAATTACATGTATTAATTCTTCAAATTCATTTAATCTATTGCACAAAGCAGGAACATGGCACTATTAGTTTTAAAATATAACTAGTGAAATATGGGCAGCGAAAAGACCTAATAGAAAGAATGTCTGAATCCAACATGATTAGGTAGAAGAGAGTAGGAGAAGGAAAGAATTAAAGTATATAGAATAAAAAACACCAAAAAGAATTGTTAAAATTGATTAATTTCTCAAACCATAACAGGAAGGTGTAACTAATCACTTCAAAGACACATTAACCATTTTTAATAATAAACTTGGCATTCCTATAGCAGAGATTTATCTGGTCAACATAATGGTGCTGCTAACTCACCTTGCCCTAGAAACCCATTAAATCTATCTGTAAAGCACTGCATAAACTGGCCAATGCCATATAAAGAGAGGATAATAATAATCCAATAACTTCTTTCAAAACCCGCCAATAATGGTCTAATTTGAGGTGCCACCAGGACCACCAAGTTTCTTGGAACATTACTTACCTGAGAGTTATACACAAAATACTTTGGTGTGCACATCTCATCATCTGTCTCATTGTGCGCCATCTCAGCCATGTGACTATGTGAGGACAGCTGGTAAAGTGTTGAGTTTAAAGTCATGTTCATGGCCTCAAATTCTAAAGGACAGGGGATCTCAAATTTCTTGTAGATTACCTAGATGTAAATCATTCAAAGTTTCAACATTTTATGATAATGAAATATGTATTGCTACATAAATACCACTCAACATCATTTTAGTGGTTTTAAAAATCACATGTTAACTATTTTTCTCTTAAACCATGAATGCCACGAAAGTTATTAAAAGTTCCAAATATTAAAAACATGAATGAAAAAAAGATGAACAATGTGCTAAAAAATATAAAATCCTTGAAAACCTCAAAAATTTAGAGCTTTTACAAACAATTACTAGCAAAAAATCCAAAGACCTCTAAAAGTCTGAATGGCTAAAAAAGGGCCAATAGGATCAGCAGCTCCTATTGACTTCAAACTAATTTTACTTGGCTAATTTTTGTGGTTTCTGCACTAAGGGGCAGATTTATCAAGGGTCAAAATGAATTTTCTAAGTAAAAAAAATTCAAAATTTGAAGTAATTTTTTGGAAACTTCGACCATCGAATAGGATACTACGACTTCGAATTTACTTTGTTTCGAAGTAAAAATCGTTAGAGTATTCGACCATTCGATAATCGAAGTACTGTCTCTTTAAAAAATCTTCGACTTCAATACTTCGCCAAATTAAACCTGGCGAAGTGCTATTTTAGCCTATGGGGACCACTAGACCATTTTTTTAAGTCTTCACACATCGAAGTAAAATCGTACGATCGTACGCTAAAATCGTTCGATCAAACGATTTAATTGTACGATCGAACGATTTTACTTAGATCGTTCGATGGCCAAATTCGGTGAAAAATACTTCGATATTCGAATTCTAAGTATTTTAACTAGATGGTTGAATTTCAAAGTATTTTACACTTCGAAATTCGACCCTTGATAAATCAGCCCCTTAATAAATCTTGAATTTTTAGAGTTAAGGAATAAAAAAACTAATTTATAAAGAAAAAATTTTGTTTGTGAAAAAATAGAAATTAGAATTATAGTAAATAGGCACCTATGTACATGTAATTTTCTTTATAGAAACACAATGTTGCCAGACAGTTAGAGAATTTCATTGGCAAGCATTGTCTTTAACATAACAGCTATTTAAGTTTATGAAATAATTGTAAAAATAAACAATAAATATATATATATACTTACAACAATGAGAAAAAAGACCATGCACAGAAGAGAAAAGCCACTTGAATAGCCCAAGTATCCTAGAAAAAACAACAAAATATATTAGCTTTAACAAACAAAATCTAAATTTGAAATTGAGCAAAAGGTAGTGAAAACAGGTGAAACCTCTTTCTAGAAAACTATGGCAACAGCCCATCAACAACTGATGTACTGTGCTAACTGACGATTTACTTGGTTATCCTATTGCTATTTTTATTAAAAAAAGGTTTAATGACTTTGCAAGTTCATTTATGTATACTTTTATACCTTTCACCTTGTGTGTGTAACCACACAAAACAAACCCAGTTGTGGCTCAACTAATATGCATAAGACAGAAGATATTTACCATCTACTTTATTAGGAGGCCATTTACAAACACAGAATTTGAGCTTTTTAGAGAAGTGTTTTTATTGTTAGATTTCTTGTCTGTGGCAGTTATATATTTCAACAAATTTAGGGGCTGATTCATCAAGAGTCGAATATCGAGGGTTAATTAACCCTCGATATTCGACTAGGAACTAAAATCCTTCGACTTCGAAGTCGAAGGATTTAGCGCAAATGCTACGATCGAACGATCGAAGGATTATTCCTTCGATCGAACGATTAAATCCTTCGAATCGAACGATTCGAAGGATTTTAATCCAACGATCAAAGGAATATCCTTCGATCAAAAAAACTTAGGCAAGCCTATGGGGACCTTCCCCATAGGCTAACATTGACTTCGGTAGCTTTTAGCTGCCGAAGTAGGGGGTCGAAGTTTTTTTTAAAGAGGCAGTACTTCAACTATCGAATGGTCGAATAGTCGAACGATTTTTACTTCGAATCGTTCGATTCGTAGTCGTAGTCGAAGGTCGAAGTAGCCCATTCGATGGTCGAAGTAGCCCAAAAAACACTTCGAAATTCGAAGTTTTTTTACTTCGAATCCTTCACTCGAGCTTGATGAATCGGCCCCCTAATGTCATTATACAAAACTATGTCTACCCTTTGTTTTTGCATCAATTAGGGATGCACAAAGTTAATTCAACTGAATACTACGAAGTCTGTTAAGTGTTTTTAACTTTTAGAGGCACATTTATCAAAGGTCGAGTTTCGAATTCATGTGAGTTTTTAAAAACTCCCCTAAACTCCCATAAATTCGATATTCGACCAATCTAAATTTATTAATAAAATCAAAATTTTTAACCTCAGATGAATTTAATTGTCCCAAAAACTTGAATTGTATTTGAAAAACTTGCTTAGAGAGTCAAGAAGGCTGCAAACAACTCCAAATTGATCCCTGGACCTCTCCCATTGACTTAAACAGCAATTCGGCAGGTTTTAGGTGGCAAATAGTCAAACTGGAGTTCTTAAAGGGCCAAAGTATGATAAATCTCGAAAATCGGATTCGAATTTAAAAAAAAAACTCAAATTGAATTAGAATAACTCTCTAGTCAAATTTGACAGTTTTGACCATAAAAAATGCGAAAATTCAAATTTTCAATTCGACCCTTGATAAATCTCCCCTGTAGGGTTGGGATTTGCTGAATATTTTTGTTCAAGGATTTGAACCAATTCCAAACTAAATCTTGGTATTAATTAAAACTACTAACAAAAGTTTGTCGGTTCCTTCCAGGCAAACGGGAATTTGAATACAACATGAAAAAAAGGTCATAGAGTTGCAGCCATCAAACTTACTAAATCAGATTGGATGCAGTTGATTAGTGCTTGACATTTAATATTGTATCAGATTTATAAAATCTCACCTAGGTTTCGCAGAAGTGACAATGGAAATATGATAACCAGAGAAACCATGATGACCAGATAGTCTCCATTTAAGTACCATTCTCTAAAAATGCAGAAAAAGTATATATATCTTAATGGAAGTGATAAAAAAACAACATAACATCAAGATACACACTTTTGCTTTGCTATATTTATCCCTTATAAGTAAATATTCTTTAAGGTTCGCAATGCGTTCTTTTGTCTTTGCAAAATTTTACAGCTGAATAAAAGATATAAAAACATACAAATAATTATAGTGTAGCACATGCCTTAGCAATGCTATTTTTTCTTATTTGAAACTCAAATACTAATAAAATACATACCCAGTGTCCTGTGTAATGCCCATCAATGCTTTGATTACAAGAGGCAGTTCATACTTCACTATATAAAGATAGCTTGACATCGCTGTAATTGAAGACAACGTTTTATAAAACTGTTTTTATTTCTATTTGAAATTGTGTAATATTTCATGGATACATTCCCTATTCATTATTATTTGTTTAATGTATGTTTACTACCAGCTACCCCAGCCACTGATAGCCTATGCCAAGAGAAAGAACTAGAATGAAACCTCAATTTTACATCCCCTGATTTCTAGTTTACCTTAATTTTTCACCATGTTTTTATGGCCCTACCAATATATAATACATAATGCATTTCCCTGATTTCATGCCATTCTTTCTGGTCCCCTGAAAATTGTAAAATGGCGGGGGGCTACTGCATCTATTTTCACATATTATGCAAGTAAGAAAGTTATATTCTATTTATAAATAAAGCATTTATTGGCCATACCTCCAATATTTTGCATGGTAACAGAGCCAGAAGCAGCAAGTTTTCCAGGTATTCCAAAGGCTTTTAATCCCAGTTGTTCATATAATAGAGAGCCTAGAATGACCCAAATATAAATCAGTATGTTTAGTTATGTAATTAACTGCATGCTCATAAATCGCGTCAAAATAGGTTGATTTCAGTGCTGAGTTTACCTCCTTCATTTGCAGTTTTTAGAAGTAGATGAATGGAATATAATGAAAATATTGTAACAAACACCAATAGGATCCTAAAGAGAAACAGAAAACACATAATTACATTTTTAATTTAAAAAAAACATATAATTAAAAATAGAGTACCATTTTCAGTTTAGCAAAATGTATTTTCTATTAATTCCCTAAAAAAACAGGAATCCTGTCCTAATGTATGACTTGAAGTATAATTAGAGGGCAATTGTCACTAGAGTAATTATATTTAGTTATGCCCTAAACTAAATTTGCGGGAGAAAAAGCATGGCTGTAAAAAAAACAAATTTTGCTTTTTTCCAGTAATAAGTTATTCTTCTAAATGTGTGGCAAAAGGCAATAGTCCTTTTATTGCGGAGCAGATCCTTATAAATTAGCAAATGCTGATTGATTCACTAAGGCAGACCTGTCCAATTGGGGGATTCATGGCCACATGTTGCCCTGCAAGTAATATTTAGGGCTCCCAGGCACCTCAAGCAGCTATGTATTTGGGAAGACATCATTATTTTATTATAATCTGTCTCTCATAAATGTAACATGTAGTTAAACATGCAAAACTTGGTTTTATTAATGATCTGCCAATTATAGTAGGTTTTTAAGCCTAATAAATAGAGTGATATAGGGTAGTTTTCTCCCCAAGCAAAAGTCCAGATAATTCTGTGTTATTTTGTCACAAATAATATCTTGCATGTACAATTACAAACAATTTAAAGTTTAATAACACTTGTAGGGTCAGTGGTTAGCACCCCGACTCTAGGGGGCAGAATTATCAAGGGTCGAATTTAGAGATCATGGGAATTTTTGTTTAAACTCCTATGAACTCGAAATTAGACCAAAATTCGACCAACTTCAATTTATGAAAAAATTCTAATTTTTTAAACTCGGGTGAATGAGATCAACTGGGAAACTCGAATCAAATTCGATTTGAGTATTTTCTCTGAAAAAAACTATTTTCAGGAAGTTGTAACCAACTCCAAATTTATCCCAAGATGTCCGCCATAAGCTAAAATAGCAATTTGGCAGGTTTAAGGTGGCTAATAGTCTAATTCGAATTATTAAAGGGCCAGTACATGATATATCTCAAAAATTAATTTTTTTTAAAAACTCCAATCGAATTTTAACTATTCCCTAGTCAAATTTCACAAAAGAAATTGAAAATTCGAATTTAGAATTTTCACTTCGACCCTTGATAAATCTGCCCCTAGATGCTCATTCACAACTCCTAAACAAAGAAATGTGCCAAATTATCAGACAACTGTTCAGAGTATAACAAATATATATGAGCACGGTCACCAGATCACTTGAAAACCTAAGGAAATGTCTAATAACGTTGGAGAACTTATTGTAGTTTATTTTAAATGCAATCCATGCAGCCATTTTAGCTGGATTTTATTTAAAGTGTTTTCTTTTCTATCGTTTCTGATAACATTTTCAGTATAACTGGATGGATATCAAAGAGTAGAAGACATACATAAACATTTCCAGCAAGCCACATTAAGGAAAGTGTCCTTGATTTGTCATATGAACTGGTAACTATATACAGTATATGAAATACTTACATGAACAGTGCGATTCCTGTGTTGGCCATTGCATATGAAAGGCCAAGTATACCACTTCCAACAATTGCATTGCTGAGGTTAAATACTGACATGCCGAATGATGTGGTTCCAGGAAGCTATTAGTTGAAAACAAATATTTAGGATGAGGGTGTATTTAAAGCACTAAATTTCAATGGCAAAAATTATTTTCAGTAGAAATGCCCGTATAGGGCATATATATACTTACATATTCTGTTTCGCATTTCTTTTTTGACATTGTTGGCTCAAGAAGAAAATGTACGTTTTCAATATCCATGTCGTAATGGCTGTGAGGCAAAGGGAAATACTGAATAAAAATACGGGTCATAAATATTGCCTTATGTTGCCCTGTCTCAAAGCTTACAGTTAGTAAACCTTTCAATAAACACACATTTCATACCCTTAAAATGTATTTACAATGATTTTCTAGAAGTGAACCAAAACAAAACCATCATTGTTCCGTTAAGTGGGAGACGGGTAGGAGCACTCACTGACCTTTTAATTGGGAGGTTCTGTGGTTGGTATTCCGAATAACTGAAATCATCGTTGCTGATGGAGCTGTCTTCATCAAGAGCCACATTAAGGACCTCTGCTTTATTCATGTTTAGGATTTGCTTTGCCTAGCAATCAATGTTTTGTATTGTTTCCAGTCTTATGAGGTAATACTGCTTCCTGAGCGTTGCTTTAGATGTTGTAACTGGTGTTGCTGCTCAGCTTCGTGTCTGTCTCTGAGAGAAGACAAAGTCAATACTGCAGTGTGCGGCTTGAGGCACATGATCATGAGTAAGTGAAAAGGGTGGTTGAGGGGGGCACTGAGTGGAAAAGTACTAGCTTGGTTACATCCCTCCCACTCCCCCATCCCTCCTCCTTTTCCATCCATAGCTGTCAATCTAATGCATTCCAAGGCCATGAGCAGTCATGTAATCCCTCCAAGTGCAAAGCACTACATTGTTTGCCCTTCAGACAAATATGATGAAGTCTTTCTTTGCAGTTCTGGCCCATCATATGGCTGTTGCTTTGTTGTAATAAAAAATGTACCACTTACAATAAGAAAAAAAAGGTATACAAATGATTTTTTATTTTGTTTTTGTCTTTAATAATGCCGTAGTCAAACTAGTAAATTAGGGTGAGGGATTGTCAAGTGGTACAATCATTCAAAATACAAGTTATGGGGCTCTGGAGGCATTTAAAACAATATTAATATTAACGGCTGCCAGAATCAAATCTGCAACCCGAATCAAATCAAAGCTGTTGTCAAGGCACACATTATTAATATTTTCTGGGTTAAAAATAGTAGAAAATATACAACAACAACAAAAAAAAAAATCAGAAATTAGAACACAAATTCTCTGTGCTAGACGGCCACCATAGTCATACAAGATCTGCGGGTGCGAAATTCTTCGCAGATGGAAATTGCTCCCATGGAAAAGGGGAAACTCTTATCGGCATTTGTGTGTACCGTGTTGGTGCGTCATGCTAAACAGGAAAGCCACTCCTTGTGCTCAATCATTCTTACCCCCCCCCCCTTCCTCCCAGGCACCAGGGAATCTGATGCAACTCCTGCTGGATGTTGCAGCAGCCAGGTTTTCCTATGCACTGCAGTCTGCTTACACACCTAAGCCACACCGGCCACAATTATCATCTGATGGGACTACATTTGATACGATCAGCCGTTTCTAGGCAGACACAGGCAGGAGCCAGCACAGGGGCGTAACTATAGAGGAAGCGGGGGAGAGGGCCAGGAGGTATAGGGGCCCCATGAGGCCATAATTCATATACAATTTCAATATTGGTAAAACAACAACTGTTAACATTTTGGGGGCCTGGAAAATAATTTGCTGTGGGGCCCAGTAGTATCTAGTTACACCAGTGAGCCTGCATGTACCCAAAGCCCCAACACATGTAAGCCTGAGAGTCCACTGAAAATAACTGGTATCATGTACTATGTGTCTATACATATGAAGCAATACACACCCCAGACAAATGCCCTTCCTGAGTTACCCTGTACCACTCGACCTTACTAACCAATCATACTTATATATTAACCTTTCTTAGGAAACCACTGCCATTTCTCCCTGCATTTCATCACAACAGGGGTTGGACTCTTCCAAAACCCCCTTGACACCGACAGCCCAGAAAAAAATGCTAAGAGAAAAGTCCCATCCCCATTGCTTAGTGCTCTGAGTCTTTTTACCTTTTCGCCGAGCTCTCTTCTCTGCAGGTGAATAACCGGACCAAAACGATAAACCAAAATAATAAATATGGAGAGTGAATTCAGTTAAATGCGCCTGAATAAATAAATAAACTGCTGAAGAGAACGAGATCCTTCCTGGCCGACGTCAGACTCAGAGCGGATACTGGCTGCTTCTGGCATTTGCATCAGTTTATGTAAGTCCCTGCTGGAAGGGCGGGGAGTCGATGTATCCACAAAGCAAGTCACCCTCCTTTTGTGTACCAACAAACCGTGCTCATTCCCTGCCTCAGAAACGCTGCCAAGTAGTGGCAATGTGAATCTGACACCCTTTCATTAGTTATCGTGCGTATTACTCACATGACTAGCTCCTTTTTATGTTACTTGGACTGAGGGATAAGATACAAGAATACAAAGCATTTTTTAATAACGTGCATGTGCCTGGGATTGCTGGGCGTGCTCCATGTTTATCAAACCGACTGTACCACTGCAGAAACAATAGGCTATTACGTGGGTGGTTGCCAGTAGGGAAATTTCCAAGGACGGGCTCAAAAAATAACTGTGGTACCAAGGAGGGGCTAAATCATGAATCAAAAGCAGCCTGAGTCCATGTCCAATACGTAGGAGTTAATTCCAGCTCTGAGACGGGTTTGTAGAAAATACATTTATCTGTAAAACCCAGCAATTTGTTTACACATAACTGTGTAACTTGCAAATGTGTTGCACTATACATGACATAAAAAGTGATAGGCATCCCAGGTTCAATGCCCCTTGGAAATTCATCTAAAACATAATAAAAGAAACAGTCTACACTTCTGGCATCAGCACTTAAAGTGTGGGTGTAACTCTCTGTGCCTGAATATCCCAGCAGCACACACACATAATAGTACAGATGAGAGAAAAGCGACACAATGTGCTATTGCTGTTTCAGGCAACAAGGAAAAAATTCTTCAGATGTCAATCCTTTTTGCTGTGGGGAAAACAAAATAATCCCTATTTATAGTGGAAAACACAGACAATCTGGGATCTCCAAAGCACGTATTGTCTGGTACAGCTTGGAAACCCTATGCCTAAGTACACAAAAATACCTCCATAAGCTATTTTAATATCACATACTTATTATCTAATGCAGGAAAAAAAAATCTCCCGTGGCAATAACCAGCCTTTGAAGGCCACCAAGTAAACTGGTTAGAGGGATGGAAGACTTAAATTATGAGGGTAGACTGTCAAGGTTGGGGTTGTTTTCTCTGGAAAAAAGGTGCTTGCGAGGGGACATGATTACACTTTACAAGTACATTAGAGGACATTATAGACAAATAGCAGGGGACCTTTTTACCAATAAAGTGGATCACCGTAAAAGAGGCCACCCCTTTAGACTAGAAGAAAAGAACTTTTATTTGAAGCAACGTAGGGGGTCCTTCACAGTCAGGACAGTGAGGTTGTGGAATGCACTGCCGGGTGATGTTGTGATGGCTGATTCAGTTAATGCCTTTAAGAATGGCTTGGATGATTTTTTGGACAGACATAATATCAAAGGCTATTGTGATACTAAATTCTATAGTTAATATAGATATGGGTATATATAGTTTATGTGAGGGTATAGAGGGGTGTGTGTATGGATGCTGGGTTTTCATTTGGAGGGGTTGATTTTCATGGACTTTGTCTTTTTTCAACCCAATTTAACTATGTAACAAAGTGAACATCCAGGGGCTGCTGGGGTAGTAACAGCAAAACAGGGGCAGTGTGATCAATTTAAAAGTAATTGAAAGTATGTAAGGTATATAAGCGATCCCTTATTCACGAACAGTTATCCAGAAAGCTCAGAATTACAGAAAGTTCATGGTCTGTAATAATAACACCTTGTACTTGACCTTAAAGGGGTTGTTCACCTTTGGGTTAACTTTAGTATGATGTAGAGAGTGATATTCTGAGACAATTTAAATTGGTTTTAATTTTTTATTATTTGCAGTTTTTGAGTTATTTCGCTTTTTATTCAGCAGCTCTCCAGTTTGCAATTTCAGCAATCTGGTTGCTATGGCTCAAATTACCCTAGCAACCATGCATTGATTTGAATAAGAGACTGGAACATGAATAGGAGAGGACCTGAATAGAAAGATGAGTAATAAGAAGTAGCAATAACAATAAATGTGTAGCCTTACAGAGCATTTGTTTTAAGATGAGGTCAGTGACCCCCATTAGGAAGCTGGAAAGAATCAAAAGAAATGGCAAATAATTAAAAAACTATAAGAAATAAATAATGAATACCAATTGAAAAGTTACTTAGAAATGTCTATTTTATAACATACTAAAAGTTAACTTAAAGGTGAGCCACCCATTTAAAGGGAAACTCCACACAAACATAACTTGAGCTTTTTGAAAAGTAAACATAATTTCAAGCAATTTTGCAATATACATCAATTAAATAATATACAGACTTTTCATGATTTTTAATGGTTTGGAACAATTCCCTAAGCCTTGCCCCTGCTCTCCTGCTGATCAGTCTGACTACTTTGCTGAGCTAGCTGACTAGTTACTTTGTATCAGCAGCAAGCTGTCCTTAGCCTCCTCTAAACCCCACAATTCCCTGCACACGTGATTTCAATAAGGAAAGGAACATCACAGTGCAATGCATTGTGAGGTATGTAGTTCCTGCATGCTGTCTGTAAGCTGTGGAGAAGTTGTTACAATTTGTAACATCAGTGTTTGGCCCGTCCTTCCCTGCCAGGATTTCAAATGATGCAGAAAGAGAAGAATTATTAAACAGCTAGATTTCAGCAAAGAAAATGGCATTTATTCATATTTTTGAAGAAACCGGTAACCGATGGGTATATTAGGGGTTTCGCGTGACTTTTTGTCACAAAACAGGAAAGTAAAAAATGTTTTCCCCTTCCCATCCCTAATTTACATATGCAAATTAGGGTTTGGATTCGGTTCGGTATTCAGCCGAATCTTTCAAGAAGGATTCGGGGGTTCGGCCGAATCCAAAATAGTGGATTCGGTGCATCCCTAACTCAAAATGCACAATAAATAAGAAAGTGCATAGTAAGGCAAGAAGGTGCGAAGATGCAAGACCTTACAGTTATTACTCAAAGTGCATAATAAATATGAAAGTGCATAGTAAGGAAAGAAGGTTCAATGATGCAAAACCCTACAATTATTACTCAGAGTGCACAATAAATATGAAAGTGGATAAAAAGGCAAGAAATGATGCAAGAGTCTACAATTATTACTAAATGGGACAATTTTAATATTTCTCTAGCTTTTGGACTCTAGCAATCTTTAATGAAACCCCTTGTAATAATGCATTTACATTGAATTTCGGGCCCAATAACCAAACTAAAGTTCGGCAGCTTTGAGCTTGCAAACTTTTCTGTTTGTGGAAAAAAAAAATAAGATTGACATAGTCATTGGGCATGAAAATCCAGTGTGAGTTCATTAACTCACAGAGATTTTCTGTAAAGATTGCACCAATGCACATACTATGGGGCCTATTTATTAAACCTCAGATTTTTGTGGTCAGGTTTTTAAATGGGAAGAACTCGAACTTTTAGAGGAAAAAACCCCAAAATTTTTAAAGATTTATTATGCGCTGAAGCTGCTAAAAATCCAAAAATACTCCAGCTAAAACCTGACAAAATCATGTAGAAGTCAAAGGCAGATGGTCCCTTTAACAATTGGAACATATTTTTTACCTTCCAGATTTATAGTGGTTTTGGGCTGTTTGACACTGGTTTTCCTTCGATAATCCGATCTGGCACAATATGTTGTGCCTGTAGATGGAGCAACATCACATAGCGGATATTTGGTGCCAAAATGCATGTTTCTGGCCTGAAATTTTCTCCATGTGCCTACGCCCAGGCAAAAGCCATGTATGTAGTCCAGCGTGCCATGATCTGCTTGTTTGGTGACCTTGTCTCCACCTTAAGTCAAGATTCCAGAGTGATCCATGGCTATTGTAGTAGAAATGTCTGCTATAGACATTTGCTGCTCAAATAACTTTTGATGAGAGAGAAAAAGTGATGTAAAATACCCATGTGGTATAAATCTTAGAGGTCTGATGGCAGTGGCACATAAGATGCTGTGGTAGCATACAAAGAATACTTTGGAGGTTCTAATATGTTAAAGTGAAAAATGCCTTTTACCTTAGCATAATAGAGAGGTAAGTAAAGTGTGAGGTGAAGCACTGCAGTGAGTTAAGACTATTTTTACTATAAATGGGTAACCATCTGCCCATGGCAGAGCTAATGCTGTCAGGCAAAGTTTGTTAACGATCAAATGTCTGAAAGACTGGATTGTGTACAAGCTTAACACAGAGATCATCAAATTCCACTAATCCAGCCACTCTGTCCTCAAACTAAACAATATTTTTTTAATGACCAAACTAGCATTAAATCTTGCATTGTGTGTCAAGAGCTTTAGAAAGACAGGTCCTTTGAAAAGCAGAAACTGCTTGTTTTAACTGACCTTTGATCTATAACTGTTGGTTATATACTGTAGGGCAGGGGTCCCCAACCTTTTTTACTCGTGAGCCACATTTAAATGTTAAAAGAGTTTGGAGAGCAACACAAGAATGAGAAAGTCCATGGGGATGTCAAATAAGGGCTGTGATTGGCTGTTTGGTAGCCTCTATATGAACTGGCAGCCTACAGGAGACTCTGTTTGGCAGTGCACCTGGTTTTTATACACCAGAAACTTGTCTCCAAGCCTGGAATTCAAAAATAAGCACCTGCTTTGAGGCCACTGGGAGTAGCATCCAAGGGGTTGGAGAGCAACATGTTGCTCACGAGCTACTGGTTGGGGACCACTGCTGTAGGGAAACAGCTGCAGGAATCAGGAGGAAGTATAAAGAGTAATCTCCAGGGGCGGCAGACATTCAGTAATGTACAGCAAAACTGTAGAAAAAAGCTAAGATCATAACAACTATCTGGTTGCAGGCAACTGTAAATGAATTCCACTGTACTGAGTACAGGCTTCCATCTCTCCCCACTCCACAACATCAGCACAAATGTACCTTATAAATATGTACCTTGGGAGAAATCTTGCAAAAACAGATGAATCCTTTGTAACTGGATTGTAATTGCATGTAAAGTTACTGTACCGTGTTAGCCAGTAAAAATGTTACAGGGCGACCCCGCCCTAATTTATACTCAGCCTCTTTGACCCACATTATCTTGTAGATTATCTGCAGATCCCCTCGTAAATGACTTTAACACCTTACACATAGATTGATATTCCTTTTTGTTGGTCATTTGACCTATGAGCTGAATGTTGTATATATACCAGAGAACACCACAGCTTCATTGTAATCAGCTTGAAAAAGGAACTAAAATGTTCTGAAAGCTTGCTATGATTATATTAGTTAGCCAATAAAGGTATCACCTTTATACCACTTTTGTTGTTTTTTTATTTCAAAAGGGTTGCCCTGTAACATTTGTAACTGGATTCTAATCAACAGTTCTTGTTGGAGAGGCCAAGGTACAAGCCTTGAGAAACTTGTGCGTAAGTGATAAACCCCTAACAAAAACAAAACAAACTGCTTGGATAACAGTTTACCTTTTTAGGTGAAGGTCATCCAAAAAACAAATGTTTGCATGTTATTTTCATGTTATTCTCAGATCTTAAAATTGTAACAATTGTTTTATAACAAAATACCTGAATAAAAATGTTGCAGATGACAAGAAGTAATTATAAAGGTTAATCGCATGTGGTGGCTGCTTACCAATCTATTGTCATCTGCTTTATGTTCTGTGTGCACTGACAGGAATGACATCTATCCGTCAATGCTCACACGTGGCAAACTTCAGCCTGAACATATGAAACTGTGCATTTTTGGGGCAAAATCCACCCCATGTGAGCACAGGGGATTGCGGCAGATCGCCAGTGTAAATAATGCCTTGTGTTTTATTGCAACAGCTTAACTGTACCTAACTAGATCACACAATTCTGATTAATAAAACTAAAACAATCAAGTGAGTTGCAGGGGTGACAACAGTTCCACGCTTATCAATTTGTTGCATATTGTGATTTAGGGTGAATTCTGCCAACCAACTGACTTTCCCCCCAAGATGCTTATGCATCCCTTACATTTATGGAGGATTTATAGACATAATAGACAGGGCCGTTCCTGCCATGAGGCAAGGTGAGCACCTTGCCTCAGGCGGCAGGGAACGGGCAGTTACAAGGGGTGGCAAAAAGCCGCCTCCTGTAACTTTAAGAGCCGGAAATTCAGCTCTGCTAGTGCAGAAAGCGCAGTACTCGCTCATTACACTAGCGATGCCGTACCTTTTGACCCGCTCCGATGCTAAACTTTTAAGCGCGGAGCGGGAGAGGGGGCAGCATCGGGGTTGCTGCCTCAGACGGCAGCAGCCCACGGATTGCCCCTGATAATAGAGCCTTTCTCAATACTGGCTATGTGATATTAATTTCCTATTAAGGGTACTAGTTATCTCTCAGAGCAATTGAGTGGCATTTTGATTGTTTCATCCCCCACCAATGGAGGTCTAAACCTTTTGGCAGGAAAATTGTTGAGATTGCTTTGTGTGCTATTAACCAGCTTATCCAGTAATATGAGTGCTGATGGGGTAAAATTACAGAGTGCAGCCACAGCAAGACAGGCTTTAGAGCTAGCTGAAACAGTAAGTCCTTGTACTACTTGATGATATAACAGTGGCTGAACTTAAAGGCTTCATACAATCATACCTTGGAGAAAAGAATAGCACAGAGTGATTTCAGGAGTTAATATGCACTCAAAAGAGGTTGAAAAAGCAAAAAAGAAACCACAAGCAGCGGATACACTTGCCAGCAATGAGAATTAACCCAAACGTTTTGGCGTAATAGCCTTAGATAGAATAAAATTCCCCTTGACAAAGACTATTACGCCAAAACGTTGAGATTAATTCTCATTGCTGGCAAGTGCATCCGCTGCTTTTGGTTTACCTTGATTTCACACAAATTATGGTATGTATCTTTATTTGATGATATTGCTGTGTATATATATATATATATATATATATATATATATATATATATATATATATATATAATAGTCTGGAAGCCAGCACTGCTCGTCAATGGGTTAAAGTTGCCTGGGTGCAAAAAAGCCCAAGAAATAAATAGAAAGATGATAGAGCTCGCACTCACAGGACTTACAAGGTCAAAAAGTGTTTATTTCAAACAGAAAAACGACTAACGTTTCGGCTTGCACTCAAGCCTTTCTCAAAGTGAATTTGCAGTCTCACACCAAACATTTAAACCCAAATGTGGCGGGAAACAGTGTAGTGTGACGTCACAGTGACGAAAATTGGGGATTTTCCATTAGAAAGTGGGTATATACAAAAGCAAAATAAAACAAGAGCGTGACTTATACAAATATGAAAGCTAAATAGACTCAAGACAGTATTGGCAACAACAGCGTAACATAAGTAACAAGTGTGGAACAATATTTAGCGCTATATCTAAAGTTACATTAACATGAATACATTGTAGTAGCAGCTCCGGATGTAAGCCTCAGCACTACAGACGTGACGAAAATCCAAATAGGGAAAAGTCATTAAGGCAGCGGTGTCAGATGAGGAATAAAGATTACCAGTCAGTTGGAGTAATGTCCCTCCTGTCGCTTCATGTTCGGTGTAGTGTGTGGCCGCAGTAGCGGTTCCAAAGGTCGCCCATCCTGTTAGGTCAGCTGCGCCCGTTGTTGCGCTAAGTCTCTCATTGCCGATGGTTGTGTTGCTCACACCGATGAGCAACACAACCATCGGCAATGAGAGACTTATATATATATATATATATATATATTGTGGTAGAGTGACTAGGAAAAGGAGGAAAAAGGTCACTCTTGCCTTTAATTTCGCCCCAGGTACTGAGTTAGGCTCCAGGAAGGGAGTTATGAAACAGAGAATCAGCGCTCTGTTTAAAGACTTTAGTAGCCAGGGACTCCATTCCGCAGATCCAGTCCAGAGATTGGAGTTCACCTTCCACAGGAAAGCTGTCCTGTGGAAAGGCTATTTAAAGTTAATTAGAATGGGAGAGTGTGTCTCTCATCAGGGCACAGCAGGTAGGAGCAGCGTCGGATTTCTTTGTGGGCCGCCCTTAGGTCCTAGCGCCTGCCTACACATCCCCTTCCCAGAAAACGTCGGCGCAGCTGGTGTAATTGAATGTGGACGCACACGTCCCCATAATGCGGCTGGGCAGCATGCCGCCCCTATTTTTTGCCGCCCTAGGCCCGGGCCTATGCGGCCTTGCCTCAAATCCGGGCCTGGGTAGGAGACCTGGCTGTGTTAGGAACTCCCAGAGGAGCTGGGAGTGCCGCCTGATACTGCATGAAGCAGAGGGAGCCCGTGGCTGTGACTAAGAGCCAGATTTGTTGTCTGTGTGGGACATTGAAGAAAAGCCAGGAGGTTAAAAAGTTCACTCCAAGACTGTGAGTACAGGGGTGAGCCACAACAATTGTTTTGTTTGTTGGTAGTCCACAAGGGGCCCAGCCTAGTCAGGGACTGCTCCAGAGTTGGAAGGTAGTGCCCAATGGGCTAGGTTTTATTTTTATTATTTGTTTGAATGATAAAATGGTCACCCCTGTGTCTGTGGACAATACACTGTGTTTGTGCAAAGTGGGAAAATAAAATGTGTTTATCTTTGATAGATAAATGGGAGATCTGTTTGTGCAATGTATTGATTAAACAATATATATAAAGATTTTCTTATACTTCATACCACTGTGTATTTGAAGTTTTTTGTGAGTATGCAAACCCAATATCTCTAATATTGTGTATTTTTAGTTACTCTGTGGGGAGTATTTTTGGGTTATTTTGCACCTCTTATCCATGTCATTTTATAATTTTTGAAGTGCCCTCCCTTGATCTATATTATTGAAAAAAAGGCCCTGGCAAAATGTCAGTGGTCTCATTGTTACAGCCCTATTAGACAATGGTACTCAGGTCAGTGTTCTAGATAAGCAATGGGAAAAGGCACAGGTACAATGTTGTTTAGATGTTAGCATCTTTGAGAAAGAATGTACAGCATAGGTCAGCTGATTGTGTGACATGAGTTGTAAAGGGCAAATAATAACAAACTTTTATGTTGTGAATTAACTATGTAATATACAGTTGGGAAGAAGCAGCACCCCAGTAACTTTGGCTCTGTGGGGCTCATCTTTAAACACTGGGCAAATTTTCACCTGGGCAGTAACCCATAGCAATCAATCAGTGATTAGCTTTTCTCCATCACCTGCAGAGTGAACACTGAAAGCAATCATCTGATTGGTTGCTATGGGTTACTGCCCAGGAGCAAATTTGCCCAGTGTTTATAGATGATTCCCTGTGTCTCCACTCATTTGTTGCCATGGCCACACCGTGGGCCTGTAACAATATAATAAGCCAGTAATTTGAAATTCTCAACAGTCCAGCAATACTTGAAGCAGGAAAATGATGACATGAATATGTTTTGTGCAAAGGCGCTGCAGCTGGCCTTTTCAAAAGAACACATTTGTGGGACGGCTCTACATATTCTACTTCAAGTTAAATATTTTGAAAGATATTGGTCATCATTCAGGAATTGACAGTAACACAAGAGACTGGTTTAGACAGGCAAATAGTCACATGTCTTAATGATTTGCTGCTTCTTTCAAGGTGAATTTACAAAGAAAACCATTAGAATAAACCTGTAGCAACTAGTTTCCAACAGAGCAGAATGTGGGGAGAAGTAAAACATTTAGCACTACATACAGTAAATAACAAAGTAAAACAGGAAGACTAAAGGATGTGAATTTGATATGTAAATAAGTGTCATACAGTACTGCTTTCTGTTGGAAGAATTGCAAATATAATGGATTTTGTATTTTATTTGTATTTTAATGTGCAGTCATTCACTTGGGTTTCGATGACCTAAAGCTTGGCTAATCCAGGTTTATCTCAGGTTGATTTAGGATTCCAGCACTTGCACCACTGCCCAAAGTAAATGAACCCTATGGTCTTGAAGTACATCGCAAATAATTACTTTTTTCAGTGTGTTTTTTTTTATGTTTCATTTTTTTTATTTTCTTTCTAAATGTTAATGTTTTAAAATTATTTTTTACTTTTTCCTTTCTAAAGTTGGCAAGCATCAGCACTGAAAGGAGAAGGTGTTGGCTAACAGGGCCCATACTCCAGATGAGGAAACAAAAGTATTTTTAAAAACACCATATGAAGTAAAAACCCAGTTTGAGTGCTCTGGTTCCTGAATCAGATCGGGGCCCTATCTTTAAAGAATTTTCATGTTCTTATCATCTGTAAGTGGGTTTGGGTATTTCAGGGGACTAATATTCAGTGGCACCCCATTGCTTTTTGAAACTGACATTGATATCATGTAGGAGAAATTATGTAGTCATGCTACTAATTGTTACTGGGCCCCACAGCAAGTGCTATGTCACACCCCAATTATGTATCAAGATGGCGTGTTGGTGTCGAGCGCTTCGGATTGCTCCTCCTCCCGTCCGTGGAGAATCCAAGATGATGGTGCCCGTGGTCATTGCATGGTTTCGGGCGCCGGAGTGTTGACATCAGTGCGCAAACGCGTGACGTCACCATGCCGCATTTTGGCGCCAAATTCAAAATAAAATTACGCCCAGGACACCGGTTCAATGCCCGACTATAGGATTTGTTTCAAGCATTCCTGGGTGTTCCTAAATTTGTGTTTATTGCATTCCTGGACTCTTGACCCTTCCTGTACCTTGACTTAATTCTCTGCCCGCCTTCTGACCTCCTCCCTGGATTTGACTATGTTTGTTCCTGAACCCTTGTCTGTTAACGTGAACTGGGACTTAGGCCTAAAGCTTCCTCCTTGGTCCGGAGCTGATAGGCCCCCTGACAGTGGGATACACAGGTTTTATTAAAACGAATCCCAGAGAAAGACAATTTGCAGCCCTAAGCCTCTCAGCAGCCAACACTTCCCAAAGGGAAATATAGGCAGCTATAGAGGAAAAAATGTTTTTTCTGAAGCCGTTGTGATTCATTGGAGGAGCAGAGTTGCACCACAGTCTGGGCTGAATTCAGTTTTATTAAAATTGTGTATTGAGGATTCCTAAAGTGTCTGCTTTGACTAATAATGTAGGAGACGTTGCTCCACTCACAGTTCTGAACAGAGGTAAATTCGGTTGACCCAAGCTCACCCAAACTCTAGAGCCCCTCCAACAACAACACCCTCCCCCCACTGCGCTTGATCACTTCTGCCCTTTCAGGAGGGTGAGTAGTGGGAGTAAGGGGGGCTTGGGCTGTATTAATCTCTTTTGTAACTAGAAAAGAAATCTTATTTTTAGTAGTCTATAGGGATGCTCTTGTGTCCCCGGAAAGATTTATTAATTAAAACGGCTGAGACAGATGTTTGTAGTGTTTGGTGATGTATTTATTTGTTGCATTTGCTTTGCTAAACAGTAGAGAAGAGTGCAGTTGTATTGTAAACATACTTTGAGTATATTTATTAAAGAGTGAAGTTAGAGCTGAGAAGTTAGAGTGAAATTCTGCCACTCAATTCATTTCTATGGGATTTATCAATGGGTGAAAGTTCACCCTCTGATAAATATGCCTTTCAAAATCCTATAGAAATCAATGGAGAGTGGCGGAATTTCACTCTAGAGGACTCTCTAAATCTCTAACTTCACTTTTTGAAAAACATAACCCTATGTGTGCGTGGAAGGAGAAGTAGGTATAAACAGAGATTTAGGGGCACATATACTAAGGATCAAATTTCAAAGTTAAAAAACTTCGAAATTCGACCATCGAATTTGATACTTTGATCAAAATAAAACTCGTTCGATCGATTAAAGCATTTCGAATCGAACAATTTGAACGATTTTACAAAAAAATTCTTCTCAGAAAGTTTATAGGAGGTCCCCCATAGGCTAAACAGCAATTCGGCAGGTTTAAGGTGTCGAATTCGAAGTTTTTTAAAGAGACAGTGCTTCGATTTTCAATTGGGTGAATTTGTGAAGTATTTTCAATTCGAATTGAATTTTGGCCTATTCGATGGTCGAAGCACCCAAAAATTACTTTGAAATTGGATGTTTTTGAATTCGAAAATTCACTTCGACCCTTAGTAAATGGGCCCCTCAATTTTATTGATCTGCAGCAGTCACTTCTAGGAGAAGATATTTTCACTAAATATTGCAGATGATTTCCGGCAAGTTTTTTGTTACATATGTCTACAACACAAAAGTGGTAAAGTCTGTTTTATGCTGCAGATAAAACACCAATATGGGAAATGGAATATGTTTTTTTTTTAATGATAGACCTCTTGTTCTGATAGAGGAAAATTCATCAATCACTTTCAAAAAAGTATAAAGTATATATTTAATGGAAAATATATTCCTCTATTGGTATGTGTTGTTAGATTAACTGTACATGCTACATTACATCAGCCGAATGATTGGGCAGAGCTATGTCTAATACATTTGCATTATTTCCTGTCAAATGATCAGTGAGTGACACACAGAGCATCACAAATTGTTTGTTCAAGGCAAAACATGTTAAGAGTCAGTATTTACTGATATGCATATGCCAATTGAATAGGTGATTTCTTCTTTAAAATTGTCCAACGTAGGCCGATGAAGTGGCCCACAGAAACCTCTGAAGAACAGTTTGCAAATGATCAAATAGAAAGCAAATTTTGCAAATCACTGTGAGAAGTATAATTATTCACGTACTACAACCCAGTTTTGGCATCCATACTATATGTTCGTGCATTTTTGCATTACATGATAGTTAAGTGGGTACTGCAGAGATGAGTATCTTACACTGTAGGGTGGCAGGCTTAAGCTAAAAACACATCCTTATACTGTCACTAAATGTTAAAGTTGTCTAGCAGAATAGTCAGGAAGAGGCAGAGATTCAAAAACAAAGAAATATAGCACACCAAGGAACTTAGAACAGTATGGTCTATAATCAGGCATGATTTTACTTCCTAGACATTAAAAACAGTGTGGCATGTTTTAACTTTGCTGCACCTCACATAGCCTATGTGGATTTCCTAAGAGATCAAACTCCCTGCTGCATCATGCTTAGCAATCAGTAAGTACAAGGGCATTATATTCTCAGACTCTTAATGACTCAGCTCTTCTCTTTGAAGTGAAACAGTTCTGTTATTGTTTTGGTTAATTGTTTGCATAAAAACAAATTATTGCTTTTTTTTCTGGCATTTAACGTCTCTTATTTTTTTTTTTATATGATATTATGAATGTGGCACACATTTCTGTTAACTGTTAATTATTTAAGAATTTAAACATAGTATACACCTTTTAAAACAATCTTATAAACTTTCTCCAAGAAACTTCTGACCCTTTAAATATCTGCTCAACAAAATCATATATTTTAGGGTCTCTTAATACCAACAAAACACCAGAGAGTTTTCTTTCAGGCCCCATTCCATCTGCTAATGAAGTAGTATAGGACCCTGTGATTTCTGATGGCTGCCCAAAAACTACAGGAAAGATTTGCTCATATGGCCATCTCACCAAGCAATAAAAAGAAACAAAGATGTGTTCTTTACAGAGTCTAACAAGCAAAAGTTTGCAAAGGAAAATTAATTTAGTTTTTTTGTAAATGTAATTGTTCTAAACAGTTGTGACAGAGCTATGTCCCAATAGGCTGCCTGTATATGATGGGAGGTATATAGCACCCAGCCTGAGGTATTGGCTCCTTTAAATCTCCAGGGTAAGACAGGCTAGGACCCTGGAGCAAGGATAGTTCAGTATGCTGCCCAATTAGTCTGCAGGTGGGGCTGTTTAAGGGAGCCTGGCGGGGCAGTGGGGGTGTGTTGTACTGGGAGTCAGAGAGAACCTCTGAACACACGCTGTGAATTGATTTTGAACAAACTGTGTATTTGACTGCAACTCAAAAGAGCGACTGTTTGTTACTGCCGCAAGGAACTTTCCTATGGACTGTAACACTGCAAACCGGTGAGGTTTTCCTTATTATTTGACTGTTATAGCACGGAACTTGTGCCTGTTTAAGTTGTCGGGTTGGAACAATAAAACCCCAGGCAGGCGCCTGTTTAATTTTTGTTGCAAACCTAAGTCTCCTGTCTCCTCTGTAAAGCTGGCCATAGACGCAAAGATCTGATCGTACGAATCGAGGATTCGTACGATTTTCAAACCGTGTGTGGAGAGTCCCGACATTTTTCGTCCGGCGGAGATCAGTCGTTTGGTCGATTGGACAGGTTAGAAAATTTCTGTCGGCTGCCGATAATATCTCTGCGTGTATTGCAGATCGTACGATTTTCAGTGGGAGACTGTCACTAGCTTTGGTTGGACATAGATATCGTACGATTGCTGTCAAGGGCAGAACATTGCTGATCTGTTCTTTAACTAATCTGACTGGTAAGACTTTGATCTGAATGGTTAGTGGTGGGTCGGGAGATGGGAAAGTCCGATCGTACGATGATTCGTACGATCGGATCTTTGCATCTATGGCCAGCTTAAGAACTGTTTTACCTGAGCCTACCCGCTGCTTTGAGCTATTCCCCACACAGTGTTTATGTTTACATTCTCTGCACTCCTGGCTCTTACTCCTAACACAGTGTTGCAATCCAGCTGAAAAGTACATAAAGTACCTGGAGTAAAACTGACTCCTATTACATTGTTTCAAGAGTCAGACACAAATGAATAAAAAATAAACCCTGCTTACAACTGCAATTATATTTGCAATAAGGTCTGAACTGGTATTCAAACATAGGCCCTGGCATTTCAGGTACTCCAAAACAGCCCCCACCAGCCCACTAAATAGTGACTGTCTATGAAATCTTACAGCTGTCCCTCTGGCATTTGCCACAGATTGCCAGGCCTGTTTACAATGTATTTTAAATCTATTAAAAATAAAATGTGTATTGAAAAGTTGTTTAGAATTAAAATTCAATTCATTATTTTGTTAATTTATTAATTTCTTTATTATTGTATCATTGGTAGGTATATTTTGATTGGGTGAGGCACAAGTGTTGCGAGATTACTCAAAGGGACAAATATCTAATCTAACAAAGTGCTACCCCTTCCAATATGTGCTTATATTATTATCAATAACGCGTGCCTTAATTACTGACTGAGTGACCATTATTCTAGCCCTGTAGGGTCTATGTGTTGCTTTATTTCTTGGGGACATGTGCCTGTGTACCGTGAAGGGACAGTGTCAGTGATGATATGAAGGGTGGGTATATTTTAATTGCATTTCCCATATATCCCCCTATATTTTAATTGCATTTAAATATATATAAATTCTATTTCCCCATGCCTCCCATCTTCCACATCTTCCATATCAGGGACATTATCAAAAAAACAACACAAAAGAAAAACAAGAGAAAAGACTAAAGAGAAGTAAATAGGTAAAAGTTCAAGAAAAAGAGGGGGCATTCGGGTCCTGCTTGACTACTGTTATTGCCGTTCTGTTGGGAATTTTTGTAACATCTTCCAGCTTCTCCTCTAGTTGTGTTCTCTGCATATTTTAATCCTGCTTTTTCCACTGTTCCCATTTTTGATGCGTGGAATCTTTTTGTTGTATGGGTTTTGTTGATGTCATGTGGAGTTGTATGTATTTGCACTTTATCCTCTATTTCCCCCCCCCCATATAAACTTATCCAACATTGTTTGAATTCGGTTTAGTAGAACTTTAGGCATTGTAATTGGTATATTTCTAAAGAGGTATATTAATTGTGGTAGAGCCATCATTTTTTTCGTTGCCACTCGTCCCATCCATGAAATATGTAAAGGATTCCATCTTTCTAGTTGTTTTTGTATTTCATTAAGAATTGGGGGGGGGGGGGGGTAGTTGCTGCTGCTATATGTTGTACCTATAGTATCTCCCAGCTCTATTCCCAAGTAAGTAATTTTGTGCTGTCTCCACTGGAAGGGATATTTCTGTTTTAGTTGCGCTACAAGGTTTGCTGGCGTGTTAAGTAGCAATGCTTGTGTATTATTTATATTTAGCTTATAATAGGAGACTTGGCTATATCCCGGAAGTATTTTAAATTACATCGTCTGCAAAGAGTGCCATTTTCACTTCTAACTGTCCTATCGAGTCCTATTTTTTCTGAGTCTCTTATTTTTTTATTTTATTTTTGCCAATGGTTCTAGAATCAAATTTAAAATTATTGGGGAGAGAGGGCATCCCTGCCTTGTTCCATTGGATATGGCTATTAGCTCCGATAGGAAGCCCATATTGGTTACTAGGGGCTGATGGTTTAGTGTATAAGGCTTGTATTGCTTGAAGTATTATTCCTTTCATGCCATATGCTTGCAGTACTTCCATGTATATCCAATGTACCCTAACGCCTTTTCGGCGTCTAGGGCTAGGAGAATTGTAGGTGTGTTTTGCCTTGTGGCTTTTTCTATAAAATGCATTGTTATTGCTACTTTGTATTACTCATCTTTCTATTCAGGCCCTCTCCTATTCATATTCCAGTCTCTTATTCAAATCATTCCATGGTTGCTAGGGTAATTTGGACCCTATCTACCAGATTGCAAAATGGAGAGCTGCTAAAAAATTTAAAAAAACACAAATAATAAATAAAAAACAATATCTCTCTCTACATCATACTTAACGGGAATTTAAAGTTGAACAATCCCTTTAATCTTTGCTGTGCCATACTGGAAACCAATAGCAACCAATGAGCATTTAAAGGGGTTGTTCACTTGTAGATTAACTTTAAGTATGACATAGAAAGTGATATTCTGATACAATTACACTTGGGGGCACATTTACTTAGCTCGAGTGAAGGATTAGAAGGGAAAAAAATTTCGAAGGTTTTTTTTTTTTTGGCTACTTCGACCTTCGACTACTACTTCGAATTGAACAATTCGAACTAAAAAATCGTTCGACCATTTGATTGTCAACCACCTACTTCGCACCTAAAACCTACCAAGCACCAATGTTAGCCTATGGGGAAGGTCCCTATAAGCTTTCTAAGTATTTTTTTATCGAAGGAAAATCGTTCGATCGATGAATAAAAATCCTTCGAATTGTTAGATTCGAAGGATTTAATCGTTCGAGCGATTTTTCCTATGATCGTTCGAACGAATTACGGTAAATCCTTCGACTTCGATATTCGAAGTCGAAGGATTTTACTTCGGTCGAATATCGAGGGTTAATTAACCCTCGATATTCGACCAATAGTAAATGTGCCCCTTGGGCTTCACTTTTTACTATTCGTGTTATTTAGCTTTTTATTGAACAGCTCTCCAGTTTGCAGTTTCAGCAGTCTGATTTTCACTGTCCATATAAAGCAAGTGAGAAAGAACCCAAACACAGGACTTTTACTGGTGGTTTAATGTTTGCATTTCAGTCTATGTTGGGAATGTATCTTTATTGTCAGAGTCCAACAAAGGGACAGATTCACTAAAGGACGAAGTGGCTAACGCTAGCGACAATCCGCCAGTGTTAACATCCGCAGGGACATCGCCTATTCACTAACAGGTGCAGGCGTCAATTCGCTAGCGAAAGAGACCGTCGCTAGCATTCGTTCGCACTCTATCCCCAGGCGACTTTTTGCTCTGGCAAAAGGTCATTACTCCGCAAATTCAGTAAAGTGTGGATTTTACTGACCCTTACCTCGTTCGCCAGATTTAACTTCGCCACCTCAGACCAGGCGAAGATCTTCCTCAATCTTCTGTCACTTACATCATATCCTGTGTCCCGAAAATGCATTAACGTTCAAAAAACGCTAGCGACTTTTCCTTTCTTTTTTTTAAGCGGGATTGCCTGCAAAAGTCCAAACTTAAAACTTTTTTTGAGTAACCGGTTTTTTCCAGACATTTTATAACATATGTAACATTTTACAGTGGGGTCATGTGTAGGGCATTATATTAATTCTCTTGTCTTTATTAAGGTTCCCTGGACATTTTTAATAAAAAGTGGTAGCTTCAAGCATTTGCACCAACATTTATAATAAAGACCTCCATACAATAACCCGTCCGATGCAAATTGACTTGCGCAAGATCACTAGCGAATTTTCGCTAGGAACACTAGCGCATCTTTGCTAAGAAATGCTCACACTGCCAACGTAACGATAGGACGAAACTTCTCATTTTAGTGAATTGGCGTAGTGGTAGAACATTTGCGCCTGGCGAAGTGGTGTGAATCTGTCCCAAAGACTGAAACATGGAACCAGGGTAGAATCACCTTAAAATGTAGCTTTAAAGGGGTGGTTCACCTTTGAGGTAACTTTTAGTATGTTATAGAATGTCCAATTCCTAGCTACTTTGCAATTGGTCTTCGTTATTTATAGGTTATACTTTTTGCGTTATTTACCTTTTTCTTCCAGTTTTCAAATGGGGGTCACTGACCCCATCTAAAAGTAATGCTCTGAAAGACTACAAATGTATTGTTATTGCTTCTTTTTATTACTCCTCTTTCTATTCAGGCCCTCTCCTATTCATATTCTAGTCTCTTATTCAAATCAGTGCATGGTTGCAAGGATAATTTGGACCCTGCTAACTGGAGAGCTGTTGAATAAAAAGCTAATTAATTCAAAAACCACAATTGGGAAAAAATGAAAACCAATTGCAAACTGTCTCAGAATATCATTCTCTACATCATACTAAAAGTTTATTTAAAGGTGATGTTAAGATTGAATATACTAACTGGGCTTCAAAGTCAGGTCAAGTTGACAAAGTTGGCTAGTAAGGGGTTAAGCTTAAAGTCCGTGCTTGCTAGTGTACAAAATATTATAGGAACTGAAATTGTTTTGCTTGCCACTTATAAAGCCCCTAGAATTCAGACAATAAATCATATAAGAAAAAGAAGTTATGTCTGACAAGCTAATGCATAAAAATCTGCTTCGTAAAAAAATTATGCTTGATAATAAAATCCAATGAAATAAAATTATAATGACCAATAAGATTGAGTCAAGAAAAATACGTAATCTAAGATGTTAATGTTGTTTTGATCTGGGTATAAAATTGTATAACAAAATGTGAAGGGCAGAATTCTCTATAAGGACTTTGCAGATTTAGCAATACAGCAAATCAGAGGTTTGGTCCACCTCGCAAATAAATCTATCTTCTGAGTTTGAGCATTATGAGTGTGTCCAGATGTGGTGATTGCCTGAGAGACTCTGAGAGACTGTTAAGTGAACAACCCCTTTAGTGATTATGATTTAGGTAGTGTTCAATTCTTCACTTCAGTACAGTTAGAAAGCACAAATATTAAAGGGGAACTATTGCAAAAATGAAAATGTAATATATTTCAGCATACTGAAATAAGAAACTTTCTAAATGTAATCTATTACATATTCTGTACAGTTTCTGAAATAATTTAGATTATCTCCACTATTCCTCTCTCAGCATCTGTTTCTCTTCATTCTCTATACAGGAGTTGGGTTTCAGATAATCATTGACAGGTAGATCCAATATATCTTATAGGGGGGCTCCTTTCCTTTTGCCTAGAAGATGTATTAGAACTCACTCTATTAAAATCACCAGACATTTGTGCAAAATGCAGCTGTTTTGTTTGTACTGGAATCAGTTATTTGAATGAGCTCTAATACATCTGCTAGGAAAGGAAGCCCCCCCTATAAGATCTATTGGATCTAACTGTCAATGAATATCTGACATCCAATTGCTGCAAGAAGACAGAATGAAGAGAAACAGAATTGTGAACATAAACTTGATTATTTCAGAAATGATGCAGAATATTTAATTGCTTGTATTTACAAAGGCTCTTATTTCAGTATGCGGAAGCTTATATTACATTTTCATTTTCGCGATAGTTCTGCTTTAATGCAATTCAAGACTACTATGTTTTCTATTTCTAGTGTGTGGAGAAACAGTAGAGCAAATTTTTATTTATATTTAGTGATGGGCGAATTATGCGCCGTTTCGCAGAAAAATTCGCGAATTTCGCGAAACGGCGAAAAATTCGCGAAACGGTGCCGGCGTCTCGTTTTTGACGCCGGCGCCCGTTTTTCGACGCCGGCGCCCGTTTTTTGACGCCAATTTTTTTCGGCGAATTTTCGCGGGCGTTTCGCGAATTTATTCGCCAGACGCGAATCGCGCAAATTCGCCGCAAATTTGCGCCTGGCGAATAAATTCGCCCATCACTATTTATATTTCATTTATATATTATGCTTGAGTATGCTGAGAAATTGCAGCAGAAATTAAAGCTTGCCTTCCTAAATTGTGGTCAGGAAACTATGTCTGTGTCTGTATGGTAAAAAAAACAAAGCCTAAAGTTAATACCTCTGGCTCCAAATTCATGTCTACAAAAAAAGAGAGTAGAGAGGCCAGACATTTCAGCGTGCACTACATTAATTCCTAATAGGGGCATTCTCCTATATTAATGCTCAGAATGCTTTCACTAAACCTAAAACTAATCAACTAGAAACATCTGCTTTCTACATGACTCTTGTAGCCAAAATCATGCTTTATCAACAATTTGTTTGCACCATGGTTTGAAAGTGAGATCTTATATTTACCAGATAATTTATCCCTGCTCACAAGAGTATGCCATGGGCAAATACCATTGTGCTCAAGTGAGTTGACTTGAATCATTATTCTGCAGGAAACACATTTTTCACTTGTGTGGTTCTCCCTAAACGTCCAGATCAAAATATGCACCGTAAAGGCACAACAGAAGTGATTCCCAAACTGCTACACTGATAACATTTTGGGTCTTAAGCCAATGCATTGGAGGTGGTAGCTTCCAAAAGGTTAATGTATACTTTTTGGAGAGTGCTTATTTGTTTTCCTGGGTACTTTTGGAACTAAAGCATGATGACTAATAAACCAGTGTTTCTTTATATTTGTATTCTTGATATATACTAATAGGGCAAGGAGAAGACTGAATGTTGGGAAATTTTAAATAGCTTGAACCACTCAGAACTTATTCACTACAGGATATATTAATATTATGGGACAAGATAATCTTTGGAACAGAGGACACTTTTTGTCACATTGGCACTCACATGTTAGCTTTGGTGACAACTTGCCTAAAATTGCCATCCATTGTCTTTATGCTAATGGTAATGTTGCATGTTTGCCCTAAAAGATCAAATACTTTTTTCGGCTTCACTTTAAACCCATGTAGTTTACATTTACATTTCAAATGAAAAAGTACATTTATTTTGTTCTATTTTGCTTGCAGGTTCTGTCTAAGTAGAAAATGACTGCTAAGAGGGTTTGGGTTTAACTTTTTAGTCCAAAGTGGGAAGGAGCACACCAGAATAAGCAGGCAATGCCTTAAGTCATTTGCAGATTTATTGAGTACACAAGCTTTCGGGGACACAACCCCTTCCTCAGGTGCAATACAGAAACAGTGAACATAGTGCAATTTAAACATTCAACCCCCAGACGGAAACAAGCAATTAATCCATCATGTGACTTATTAACCCTTTCAGTATTTATCCAAATCAAAAGTCCCAAGAGATAGTGGTCAATCTGTTTGTAAATTATACGGATCAAATATCACAGTCTGCTTTCTTATCTGAAAAAGTGTAATGTTACAAAACATATTAAAAACAATGTTACAAAAGTCATATACAATATATATAAAATGTAAAAAGATCTATAAAAAGCATCTAAGGCCAAAACTTTCATTAAGTCCCCTAGGGGAAAGCGAATCTATTTTGTTAATCCAAAAGGCCTCCCTCTGTAGTAGTTGTTTGTTAACATTGCCCCCTCTTGGCAACTTGATCTGTTCTAATATGGTCCATCTTATTTGGGCAACAGTATGCTTAGCATAATAAAATTATTATTATATTTCTGTCACTTTTGCCCCTAAAGACATATGAAATTAATTTTGCATGTGATGCTCTGGATTTAGTTTTAACACGAAACTATTTTGTTTTTTTAGAACAATTCTTTGTCCAAAGAATGGGCTGTGCAATGGGGGCTAACATGGCGCCAATATATGCGAATACGTTCATGTACGAATTTGAAACCAAATGCATATTAAATAATCCAAAGTGGAAAGAACGTATTCTGCACTATTGGCGCTATGTGGATGACATCTTTCTAGTGTGGGATGGTAATGTGGAACAATTTGAAACAATGACAAAAGAATTGAACAAGGCACATCAGACAATTAAGTTTACATCTGAATATTCAGAACAAACGCTAGCCTTCCTAGATGTCAATGTTTCAATTGTGGACAATAGTCTAACCACCACTATGCATTACAAACCAACTGATTGTAATACCACTTTATTGCCTAGCAGTTGCCACCCCCCAGGGGTATTCAAAAGTTTACCCTATGGCCAATTCAAGAGGGTTAGAAGAATCACCTCTAATGACAAGCTGTACGATCTGGAATCGGAAAAAATGGCTAGAAAGTTTGTACAACGGGGCTATAATGGAGGTAACATACAAACAATCAGTCAGGAAATTAAAAAAATCAAACGTGAAGATCTACTTACCAGAAAAGGAAAACAAACAAAAAAACCCACAAATAATAGAGTGACATTTGTGACGAGTTTTGGCACTTTAACCCCATACGTGAAGAGAAGTATACTAAAAAATTGGAAAATCTTGAGGAATGATAAAGAAGTAGGGAAAATCTTTAGAGATACGCCACAATTTTCCTACAGGCGAGGGAAATCAATAGGCCAAACTGTCTCCAAAAAATTTTTAGAAAAACCGAAAACAACTGGCCTGCTAGCACCCTTGAGAATGGGCACCTTTGAGTGCATTAAATGTGCACATTGCACGGGCATTATCAAGGGTGATAGTATAGCACATCCTACCAAAGGAACCCCGATCAAGATTAAAGGCCACTTCACTTGTAATAGTTCTAATGTAATATACCTAATCAAATGCCCATGTGGGCTTCCTTATGTCGGGCAAACGTCAAGGTGTATAAAAACTCGCCTGAATGAGCATAAAAGCAATATAAGAAATTATAATCCCGAAAAAGAAAAATTAAAAAATGGAGATTCAAGTAAATTTGCAACAGAGTTATCCGTGGCCAAACATTTTTATTATGCTAAGCATACTGTTGCCCAAATAAGATGGACCATATTAGAACAGATCAAGTTGCCAAGAGGGGGCAATGTTAACAAACAACTACTACAGAGGGAGGCCTTTTGGATTAACAAAATAGATTCGCTTTCCCCTAGGGGACTTAATGAAAGTTTTGGCCTTAGATGCTTTTTATAGATCTTTTTACATTTTATATATATTGTATATGACTTTTGTAACATTGTTTTTAATATGTTTTGTAACATTACACTTTTTCAGATAAGAAAGCAGACTGTGATATTTGATCCGTATAATTTACACACAGATTGACCACTATCTCTTGGGACTTTTGATTTGGATAAATACTGAAAGGGTTAATAAGTCACATGATGGATTAATTGCTTGTTTCCGTCTGGGGGTTGAATGTTTAAATTGCACTATGTTCACTGTTTCTGTATTGCACCTGAGGAAGGGGTTGTGTCCCCGAAAGCTTGTGTACTCAATAAATCTGCAAATGACTTAAGGCATTGCCTGCTTATTCTGGTGTGCTCCTTCCCACTTTGGACATACATTCGCTGTAACAATTGGCGTGGAAGCAGCCAGGGATACGGATGCACCCAGCAAGAAAGTAAGTGGTGTGCGGCAAAAAAAAACTTTTTCTGTTTAACTTTTTAGTGCCACTAGGCTACTGTGCTCTGCGCTCCCTTCCACAACTAATCATCTAAATCACTAGGTGTTATTGCTTAAAAACATAGCTGCTTTAAAAGATTAGAAATGTTAATTGGAAACTATCACTTAGAACAACAATGCAATCTTTTCGTTCTCCATTATCTTGGCAAACAGAATCTACCACAACAAGATAAAAGTATAGACCCTCCGTTTTTGACTCATCTGTTGATAATCTTACTTTTTATTACATTTGATTGCTGGTTGCTCATTGGACTTAATGATTGTTTTTCCTGTATGAACAGAGCATATATTTTTGCACTTAATGTGCTGACAAGTCTACAACTCTGGACCTTTTTTTAACTGATGCAGGATGTTCCTGGTTGAGCCACAGGAGGCTCTGCAGTCTCGGTGTATGCTGTAATTCTCTCCCTTTGTATTCAATCATCCATTTATACTTTGTGACCAGCTGCCAACAATCTGATCAAGGGCCTATATAAGCCAGCCACTTACAACCCCTTATGCTTGCTTATTAAGCTTGATTAATATGATCTAGCATGTGAACATGATTACTGAGTTCCTGTGTTACTCTGCAGATTCTTTAGTTCTGACTACTTCCTTCTTTGCTTACTGTATTGTGCCTCCTGCAATGACTATTGGCATATTATTGAACTTTGGCTCTGTGCATGCCACCTGCCCTGATTGCAGACCTTTTATTAGACTCTGCCTTTGTCAGCGATCTACTATTCTGGCCTTCCTTATCATGAGTGGCCCCTACATCCTTTTAGCTCATCAGGGTCAGTGTATAAACACAGGGTTAATCTACAATCCTTGCATGAACTATCACAATTACACAATTCCTGTCTATATCCACACCTATGTTCCACCAGCTCTCATGTTACCCAGTACACGTGCATCAATACTTGATACTTGCTTTTCTGGACTCCCCAGAAATCTATAAGAAAGTTATTTCTAAGCTTCTGACCAAGTCATAGACTAATTTGCAATTCTCTGCACATGTGCTATTGCTAACTGATGAATGGTTGCTGAACTACAACTTCAAGATTTGCTGTTGAATTTTAAAATTTGACACCTTCACCATCAGCCCATACAGTACCTGCAAAAGGCATTTCTATTGGTTAAACTATGCAAAGACCGGTCATACAAAACTATGATCTATTATATTGGCACCTCTCTAATTGTAGTTCCTTCTCATTTCTGTTTAATTCTGTCACATCATCTGCTTTACATGTTTGCTTTGTCACCTAGGGGGTTTTTGTAAAAATTTGTAAGCAAAAGTATTGTTTATATTGCTTCACATTAGGCAACATATTGCATTGTAAATACTACCATATTGATTTTTTGTATATGAACTAATGTTGGCAGGAGCATTGAGGAAGACGTAGCTTTCCTCTGAGGAAGGACGTGAGACACCTGAAAGGAAGAATGTAGGGGAGGGGAAGCTGCATATTGCTAATAGTGAAAGTAGGAACAGTAAATTTGTCTTTTAGTGCAGTACCTGTATTTTTCTGATATTAGTTATATTAGTAACTGATACTGGGGCCCAATGGGGGGGGGGAAACCCTCAAACCCTCCAGCATTATGCTTTATATAGCAAAGGAAAGATTGTTGATGGCATAAATGGCTGCTTGAGCTTTGTGGCCATGTAAAAGCAAATAAAATAAATGTTTAAGGAACTAAACCATAAAGACTAAACAGTGGCCTCGTTCATTTTACATTCAGTGTTTCACTTTTGGCTTTCTCTACATTGGCTAAAAAATTTCTAGATGAATAAATCCATATGTCCTGTGTTTTATTGCAGAATTCTTCATGGTCCATGACAAATCATACATCCAAATAGGTCAGTGTTGTTAACTAAGTACAACAGGAATTTAAAACCACTTTTGGTTAATGGTACAGAATGTTTCTAGTGTTTGGTCATCTGGGCATTTTGTAGGTCTGTCCAGGGTCGGAGTGGGCCAGCGGGATACTGGTAAAAAAGCCAGTGGACCTGGCCCGTGAAGCGACTCCACTTTACGCCATGTTAGAAAGTGAAAAGATGTTAGCAAGTGGTGAGCTGGAGGATTTAAACATCCATTAGAAAAGAATAGCAGTGTTAGGATTATTTTTATAGGTGCAGTGATAACTTCCTGTTAAAAATGGAACTTGACACTGTCCCTTTAAAAACAATTACAATTTATTATTAACATAGGTTGCAAAGTTACGTATATCATCATGTTCTTTCATTGTGAAAAATATCATCTTTGGCAGACCCCTTTAACAGTTGTATGTTCATAGGATGTACTTTTTGTCTCCCCTGGTATAATATAGCAAGCCACAAGAGAATACATTGCTAAATGCCTTTGGTCAATGAGCTTTTACTTTCCCAGTGTGAATCAGATCTGGAACAGGAGAAAACTAGAAATTCTCTTTTGTGGGATAAAGAAAGGGAAAGGTCTCTTATGGCAAGCCCTGAATGACAGTGACAATATTATGAGCTGCAAGTTTTATAATTTTAACAAAATACTTTGTTTACATGCTGCAACATAACTGCCACACAGCAAACCCCATGTTTGGGGGGGATGGAGCAGGGGATTGGACCGGACTGCGGGATCTGCTCTATGGTATTTTCCCCTACCATGACTGCTGAAGATCAATTTTGCCGCGTGAACTATCTTTTTGCCACGTGAGCAGCTGGTTGAGCAGAAAGGGGGTATCTGCTCCAGTGTGCAAGACTGAGCCCCCTGAAGATTTTTTGCTGGGAGGAGGCAGAAGGAACAAGGCACACCATTGTTTACAAGGATATACTTTGTATATTTGTATGTTATGATCCATTCTCAATCTCTGGATGAACTTTACATTTTAATTCACACTGACTTAAAATCCTCTCTGATATAGTCTGGGAATAATCTCTTACATGTACACAGTGCTGCTTTGTAAACTCACATTTGCTTTGCGAAATTTACAGTGGCTTAACGCGATGCTCAGCTATAGAAATTTCGCAATGGAAATTCACTAGAAAGTACTACTGCTTATCTGTGAATATATTGGCTAGAAATAGTCTGTTGGTAGGAGTGCATTAGAAATAGTTTTCTTTATAATTTAAAATCTCTTTTCTGTCTAAAGAAGGGTGTGGAGTGAGACAGTATATAAGGTATGGATGTAGGCAGCAATTCTTAGAGCAGGTAAATAAAAAAGACAAGCGATAAGTCGGTAGCACAAGGAAAAAAAGGGAAAAGAAGAACAGAAGCAGAGAGAAACTTTAAGAAAAAAAAATAGAAGAAAAAAAACCAGTACTATGGACAGAGAGAAGACTGCTGGAGAAGAAAAATGTAAAGCGGAGTGTGGAGTGAGATGGTATATAAGGTTGGATGTAGGCAGCAATTCTTAGAGCAGGTATATGGCACCCACCCCAAGTGATTTTGACTTTCCTTGACCTTTAAAGGATTCCCTCACAGACTAGAGTATGGTTGCCAACACATAAAACCCCAGCTGGGGAGGATCCCCTGCCAAAAACAAGAAAACTGTCAATAATTAGACAACCCTTAGTGGCTGCAACCAGAACCCTGGCACTTACCAGCTCAATTGTGTTTTACCACCCAACAGGTCTGGACTGAGAATTAAAATAGGCCCAGGCATTTTAGGTACACAGAGGCCCAATCAGCCCACACAGAGGCCCAAACAGCCCCCACCAGCCCACTAAATACTGACTTTCTATGGCACCTTATAGCAGCCCCTCTGGCATTTGCCAGAACCCATAGATTTCCAGTCCGGGCCTGCCACCCAAGCACCCACGAGCAGACCAGATTATTTACAGCAGAATCTGGCAACAACTTAAAAACATTTACCACTAGCTGGAGTTATGTAGGCAACACTAAGCACTAGTCTGTGCCCCTAGACAAAAGACTTGGCACTCACTAGCATATAGCCCCACAGCTCATGGGTGATGACAGCAGTCAAACCATAACAGCAACTGGAGATCAGCAGAAGATCCCAACTCAGCACTAATCCAACACACAGTGTAAATGTCATACAGTTCAAGGCCACCACAGCAAACAAAGCTCACTAAAAAACAAGCACACCTAGGGACTCAAGCCTGCTAAAATACATGCAAGGCTGGAAACAAACCTGCTTCTCCACGCTGAAAGTACTGGCTTTTAAAAGCCTACCAAACCAGCAAATATCTGGTGCCAAGTTTAGGTACTGTGCATGTAAACTGCTGATGCTAAGTCAGCAAACCAACCTGCGAATCACTGGTGCCAACCAGAAATTAGGCATGTTACTATTGGCGCACAAGTCGGCCAATACACATACATGTGTTGCAAAAGCTAGCCACCCCACATGCAATTCACCAGCACTCTAGCCAGATACCACACATGCAAACTGTTGATGGATAAGCCAGCTACTGTGCATGCCAACATAAACACACAAGGTAGCTTCCAGCAGCAATAGCACACAAGCTTGCAACCCCAGATGCACAAGTCAACTTCTATACATGCAACCACTAAACACTAGCAAGTTACTGCACCTGTAAAACACTGGTCCACAAGCCAGTCATTGCTAGTAAGTAGTAGCATACAAGACCAAAAACAAAGCACAAACTGGAGCAAAGGTCAGATCTAAAACCAATAAAAACTGGTGTAACCAACAGCTGCTGAATACCAATTACACATCTCAAGGCAAACATTAGTTAGAATGTGAAACAATATTGGAGTAACCCCAGCTGCCAATATACTGTAGATAATTATGAAATAATTGTTCTGACACTTTTCTACTTTAATTTTTTGTGCAATGCTTTATTAGCTCCTTACAGTAGCTGTCGCTATAATTTAATGGTTAGAAAAGCTTACCAAAGTCTGTACTTTGACTTTAGACAAATTGTCATCATCAAAACAGACATTTCCTACTCCTCCAGCATTGCAAAACAAATATTTGGCAAAATCATCATGTCCAGGCAAGTCACCAAGGTGGAGCTCATAGCCTCTACGTAATTGTCTTCCATAATAACAGGAAGGGTAGTGAAAAAGGAACATGACTACTTTTAACAAATTGCAATTTTTTTCAACCTAAGTTAAGCTGCTATGGTACATACTGTACTGTAGTAAATAATTAAATGCAGGCTGCTGTTTTATAACAAACAAAAGGCTTATTGGCTGAAAGGTGGCCCCAATGCTTATGTACATTTAGCTATTTTCTGTCCATCTTATTCCAAAACTAAGGTTATTACAAGTGGAAATTCAATTTTAGCATGATGTATACAATAATATTCTATGGCAATATGCAATTGCTTTAATTAATTGCTGGGGGGGAAGTCAAACTGTTCAGGCAGGGGGAAATCCAGGCACTGGGATAGCTAGTGCTAGAACTGCAGGCTGGAGGCAGCAGTCTAGAAAGAAGCTGGAACTGAAATACCAGGCTGGGGTCCAGTATAGGAGCAACATTCTGTGGAGCTAGAACTGGAGCAGCAGCTCTTAATTAAATAACAGACTGGAACACAAGCACTGAAGCTGGAAGCTGGCACAGGGTCAGTCATTGGGCCTAACAAAACTGTAGGCAAATAGTGAACTGAATACTTTGCTGGACTACTAACCTGTAAGCAATTTGTTTCAAGAGATTTTGCTTCACCTCCTCAGCGCTTTTTATGGTTAGTTCACACAGAGCGTTTTGGGGAGATTTGGTCGCCTAGCGACTAATCGCCTTGTTTTTGCGGCGACCAATCTCCCCAAACGCCTTCCCTGTTCCTGCGCCGGCTAAAATGAAAAAACGCCAGCGCTAATCACACGCGTCTGTTCGTTTTACAAAGTCGCCCGAAGTTGCCTCACCAGGCGACCAAAACACCCTGTGTGATCTAACCCTAAAAAGCTTTCCAATTGGCAATAATGTGAATCGCTGGTGGTTAAAACACGTGTTGCTCCAGTTTCTCAAAATTGCTTGAAGTTTCCTCTTGTAGCGATTTTGGGAGACTGGAGCGACACATGTTTTACCACCAGCGATTCACATTATTGCCTATGGAAAAGCTTTTTACTGGAGAGTGCAGGAGATTAGTTGCCCAGAGTAGCAGCGATTTATTGCTAGCGATTAATCTCCTGGTGTGTCAGTGCTTATGCCTTTGTCTATGTCAACAGTATGCAGATGATTTTAGGAACAGGGGACAAAGGTGTACTCATAGGCAAGGTTACCTAACAAGAATTCATGGTTACTGGCATCAGCGGGCCTTTAACACTTGAATTATATTGCAATTGAAGCAACGTGCCATGGTAGTAAGTGTAGTGACGTCACAGCCTGTGTGCCAGAGAGGGACAGAAACATTGGTGTGCTGCACCAAACTTGTACAAGCACTACAGCAAGACCACCCACAACTTTTGCTCAATAACTGATACATCAGGTGGCATTGTGGGTAACAATCCTGGTGAATAGTGACTGCACTTGCAGTAGTAGAGTGCCTTTTTAAGAAGAGATTGTTAGTCCTGAGAAGTATTTACCCTTGTTGATAACAATGAAAAATATGGGTTTTATGTTTGAATGCTGAACACAAATACAAGTAAACATGTTTTGCAAGTTAGCATAAATATATGTGGTTTAGCTGAAACAACAATTGTGTTTTGACACAGGGCTCTCTTGATGTAATTTCTATTAATGAATAAAAACACTGTTTTCAGTTTAGTCAACTGAAATTAAGAGGGAGGTCAAAGATTCGTTATTTTGCAATACACAAATATCATTTCCAGGAATATATTGAAACGTGGATTTGCAGTCACCCTAATAAAAAGATTAAAATTATTTTTTATCATGTTAGTTGAGCAAAATTAAGCTTACTTACACTGCATTATTATTTAAATTTTGTTTGCTTCAGTCTTGGAATTACACAATCACAGCACGCAGGCAGGAGCCATTTTGTATACACTGTTATTAAGTTGTGTATTACCTCAAATCTTGTGTATGCACCCGACTGGGGGACCTAATACCCATACACATTGCCCTATACAATTATAGAGTGTGAGGAGGAAACACTACTACAGTTTATACAGTATATATAGGCTTCTATGTAGCCATGGAGGCAGCCATTCAAGCACAGTATACACAATGGATAACAGAAGTTCTGAAAAATCCCATTGTGTATCTGTTATCTGTGGCGTATCCTGTGCCGTTCCTCCTTTTTCAGCTTTGGTAGACTTGAGAATAGCACCCAAGCAGGAAATGCTATTGCATCACCTGGGCCATATTGTAGTACAATGAGAAGGAGAGACACAATAGCTGCCAAAGAGCAGTTCCATCCTAAAGTGCTGGCACCTTCTCAAAGCTCAGTCAGGCACAATACACTGAAATGGCAGCCTTCAAACCAAAAATATATTTGTTGGTTCAAGAATTTTTTTTAAACCCTTTAACTGCCAAGGTACTACGTGCTGGCAGGAAAAGCTCTGACTGCCAAAAAAGCAGTCAGAGCATTGCGTCGCAGGACCCTATACATACCTCCATGTTGCAGGACGGTCGTGACTTCCAGTGTCTTCAGCTCTGCCCACTCACTTTCACTCTGCGATTCTGGGACCATAAACGATACCAAGGACCCCCCTGCCCACAGAAACGGTAGTGCCCTTTCTCTACACATTTACACACGCATTTAGACACAAACTGCATATTTTACTAAAGGAGAAGGTTTTTTTTTTTTGCTTTTCTTCCTTTGCTCACTCTTGAACACTTTTGCAAATATTTACATACTCACATATACACATTTTTTAGAGCTGTAAACGCATACACACACACACATGCATATACTTTTTTACATTTTTTTGTTCTTCATTTTGCCTCTTGTTTTTCCATAAACAAGCATTCTGACCGCTAACCTATCAGATCAGTTATTTTTTTATTTCATTGATTTGCCGAATTGTATTTGAATTTTGTGATTTTATTGCGATTTTATGCTTTCATTGTGCGTTGCTTTACAGTCGCATCATTTAAGGCAATATTGTCAGCCGAGTAAATTCATATGCATCAAACTGTTCAGTAGAGCCTTGACACTTCTTTTTTTTTTTTTTTTTTTGTATTCAGGGGAATGTGTACTTTCCAAAAATATATGGCTTTCTGGGGTGTGTACTTTTTTTGGTAGCTTTATCCTCATAAAATGCTGTTTGTTTGCAGTAACTGACATGATAGATCATATGGGGGTATCTTCATCTTGGGACCCCCACATACTTGGGTAAACCAAAAACAAATTGGGCATTCAGCTGTTCAACGAACCCCATGCGTTCATATTTCGGGTTTTTACTTTAGTACCTAATATGTGGGAGATAAGAAGATGCCGCAAACTGAAATCTTTGAAATGATTTTTGGAAATGTCAACATAATTGCCACATTTAGGAAAGCTTTGCGGCTTGGTACTTTGGAGTCGACAGATATGTGTACCCATTTTGGATTCAGAGGAATGTTTACATTACAAAAATATGATTTTCTGGGGTGCACCTACTTTTTTTTACATTTTGCCCCTCAAAAAATACTGAATATTTGTTGCTTTTGCAATATCTGGAATTACAGAATGGATAGCTTGTATAAGATGTCTTGATTTTGGGGCCCCTATATGCCACATACTTAGGTAAACCTATGTATATTGGGCATTAAACTGTTCAGTGGACTTCAGTTGTTCATATTTAGGGTCTTTTATTGTTGTACTTAATGATATGTGGGAGATTGAAGCATTGAAGTGATTTTTGGAAATGTCACCAAGATCACCAAATTTAGGAAAGCTTTGCAACTTGGTACCTTGGAGTAGAAAGAAATGCATACCCAGTTTGGATTCTGGTCAATGTATACTTTCCAAAACATATGGTTTTCTGGGCTAATACTTTTTTGTACCTCCCCCCAAAAAAGTGTTGTTCGTGCTTGGTCTAATCCACGCTGTGGTGTTGACCGTCTTATAGAAGCACCCTTATGCCAGAGCTTGTCTAACACAGATTCTGGAGTTGACCAGCTGCTGTAAACAATGATACACAAAGCCAATATTTGTACGAACAAACACAGACAAATTGCCAGCACACGGTTTGCCTTTAAAAATAATTACAAAAAATTTCGTGATTTTTTTACCTAAAGACCCCTAAAGAAAAAGAGCATAAAATGTTCAAAAAAGGTCTGGCAATAAAAGTACCAAATCGGCTTGCAGTGAAAGGGTTAATGGTATAGTGAGTGGTAAAGTTTATCAAAGCACAAGTCACATGACTGGGGACAGCTGGGAAACTGACAATATGTCTAGCCCCATGTCAGGTTTCAAAATTGATTATAAAAAAAAAATCTGTTTGCTCTTTTGAAAAGGGAAAATTACTACATACTTACCGTGATTTTCCTTTCCTGGCCACTAACCATGTCAGCTACGCCTGGGTAAGCCCCTCCTCGCGCTCCATACCGAAGGATCCACCCCCAATGAACTTTAAATAGCCCCACAGCCCAGTACCTGGTGTCTAGTATCAAGCTGTCTATTACTTAAAAGGGGTGGGGTGAGCAACTTGCTGACATGGTTAGTGGCCAGGAAAGGAAAATCACGATAAGTATGTAGTAATTTTCCCTGGCCACACCATGTCAGCTACGCCTGGGAAATACCCAAGCGAACTGGGCGGGCAATAATAAATATTCTCTTGACACTCTGAATATTGCAAAATTTTAGTTTATTCTTGGATTAATACAGATTGTAGAACATTTCTACCAAACTGGAATCTTGCCGAGTTAGCCACATCCACTTTATAGTGTGATATGAATGTGTGCGGAGATGACCAAGAAGCTTCTCTACAGACCACTTCCATTGGTGTGCCCATGTTCACTCCCCATGAAGCCGAAATGCCTCTTGTAGAGTGAGCCCTTACTTGTAGCGGACTTGCTTTGCCCATTTAAGGAATAAGCCTTCTTGATGATAATCGTTATCCATCTAGCCAAGGTACATTTGGATGCTGCTTATCCCTTCCTGTTACCTCCTGGGATTACAAACAGTCTATCCGTTTTTCTAATGTCTCTTGTCCTTGTGACATATTCTTTCAGACATCTTTCCAGATTTCTAAATCTGGGGTCTTCCCTGTCTAAGGAGGGAAGATTTAATTCATCTTCTTCGTGAAATCAAGATATAACCTTTGGTTTGAAGTCCGGTATGAATTTAATAACTACTCTATCCGGATGGAATATCGGACTGGTAGAATCATGGGCCAGGGATTGGAGTTCTCCTACCCTCTTAGCTGAAGTGATGGCTACTAAGAAAAGTGCTTTAAGTGTGAGGTTCCATAAGGAAATGTCCTGCAGAGGTTCAAAAGTATCTGACACTTGGTATTCCTCTCTGTTGCCATGAAGTCTATTGAGTGAGTTCCCCATCTCCGTACTATGGAGAGGAATATGTCCTGATTTAACTCCCACTCGAGATAATCCAGACTTTCTTCTTAGGAAGTCTGCTGTTTTGTTTTGTGGACCTGGAATATGTATGGCTGTTATGTCCACTAAGTGAAGTTCTGCCCACTGAAAAAGAGGTGACACCTCCTTCAACATGGAGATGCTTTTTGTGCCTCCCTGTTTCCGAATATAGGCTACTGTTGTCACATTGTCTGATTGTATCTTTACATTTCTTCCTTGTATCTTTTTCTGAAAGAATTGAAGTGCCCGGTATACCTCTCTTGCTTCTAAGATGTTTGATGGCAGATCTCCTGAGGGAATTTGCCACTTTTCTTGTATTACTTGTTGTCCAAGGACTGCCCCCCAGCCTATTCCTGAGGCATCTGTGGTTAGGGTTAACCAGGGCTCTTTAGTCTTCCCTGATCTAGCCACCATCTTATTTCTTTCTTTACATTTTCTTTGCTAATGATTTTGTAACACCTATTTGGGCTGCATAGCACACAAATAGTTAAACTGTCCAGCTAGCAGTAGAAGCATGGGTTACACTGCGACTCACACAACAGGTTCAGGGCCTTCGCCATGTGGAAGTGTTCCCGCTATGGTGTAGTGCAACTACTTCCCCCAGGCTACTGTGCATACAACAACAACTTGGGCGCCAGGAGGTTCTTGCAGTAAAACAGAAACGGTTTATTTAACTATGCACGAGGCAAGTGACCACAGGTTTCAGTACTCACGCAGGATCTGAGGAAAACAGCATATTCAGAGTTCACACAGAACAAGGCAGGCTCACACAGAGAGTACACAGGCAAATGCAGTACAACCTTTCCCTCCTGGAAGTTGTCAGGCAAGCAGCTTCTACCCTACAGTCCCTCTTCACTGAGGTCCCTGACTGGAGGCAACACACAGAGCCTCTGGGAAGCTACTCCCTTTCTGCAAATCCTTGTTGGAGCTTCAGCTGCTCTCTCTCTCACCTCTCTGCCTTTCTCTCCTAGAGAGACTATGACAAGTCTGCCCTAGTGTAACTATTCCTCATTCACGGGGTTACCTGGTCCCCGACCTCTTCTCCAAAGCACATGGGCCTTTCTGGGCCTAGCTGTGCCCAGGCTCTCCTGAGCACACCCAGCTGGATCACATCCACAGGCCAAAGAGGAAGTGGCCACTCCCTACACACACTATATAGCAGTGTAGCAGGGGAGGGTCATTCTCTCCTGGCAGATCACTCTAAGAAAAAGGTGGGGGCCTTAAAGCTACAGGGCAGATTAACCCATAGGGGCCCCTACATTTTGTTGATTCAGACTCTTTTCCACTGCTTGAGGAATGATATCTGGGGAATTCTCATGTGCCATTGGGCCCAAGGTAACAGCCCTATTGCCGCCGACATGGAGCCCAGCATTGACATAAATTGGCATGCTGGAATTTTCCTCCTTCCCAGACATGTCCTCGCCTGAATTGCTAGTTTCTCCTGTCTTTCTTGAGAGAGACCTATTGAATTTTGTGGAATATCTATCAAAGCTCCTAAAGTATTGGAGGACTGGGTTGACTTCAACTGACTTTTTCGAGGATTCAGACACCAACCAATCGGATTTTAATTGATTGATGACAGTCTGCAAATCCCTCAGGAATTTGAAGTGTCTGGGATATATTGGAATATGATGGTATGCATCCTTGATGTCTATGCTGCATAGCCAATCTCCTGTTGACAGGGAGTTTTTTATTATGGATAGTGATTCCATTTTGAACTTTTTTACTTGTAAACATGTGTTGATTTTCTTGAGATCCAGAATAGGTCTCCATTTTCCGGATGGTTTCTTTACTGAAAAGCTTTTTCTTCTTCTGGGACTGAGGAAATGACTTCTTGTGTCAGAAGATCTTGAATGCAATCCGCTAGTGCCAGTTTTTTCTTCTTCTCTTGAGGATTTGGGGAACAAATGAAGAATGATGGGTTCTATGAACTCTAATCTGTAACCTAGACTTATGGTCTCCAGAACCCACTGGTCTCTGATGGATTCCGCCCAAGAATTTTGGAACTCCGCCAATCTGCCTCCTACACAAAACCCCTGGGCTGGCAACCCGTCAGAATTGCTTCTTAGGAAGGGGAAGACTCTTCCCTTTATTCTGTCTGAAAAGTCCTGACTGGCCGCCTCCTCCAATGTTACTGGCTTTGAGCTTCAGGTCTGTTAAGAAAGGACCGATTGTCTGAAATGTTCCTTCGGGCTCTGAATGCATTTCCCCCTCTGCCCGATTGTTTAAATGTATATTTCCTCTTTTTGGATTGTGGCAAAAACTGGCTTTTGCCCCCTGAAGTTTTGGAAATTAAATCTTCCAATTTCTTCACAAATAGTATTTGGCCCTGAAAGGGTAGGTGACACAAAACCATTTTGGAGGCTGTCTACTTCCCAGAGCCTTAACCACAACGCTCTCCTGGTACAGACCGACAAGGCCATGGATCTTGAAGCTAGTCTGGTGATATCTACAGCTGCATTAGTGAGGAAGGCTGCTGCTATCTTTAGTTCCACCAATCCTTCTAGGATATCATTCCTCTCTCTCTTCCTGCTCGGAGAGCCTGTTCTACGTTTTCAATATAGACTTCTAGGGCTTTAGCCACCGAGATACTTGCCATTGCCGTCTTACAAATTTCCCCTGCATTTGTAAAAGCCCTCTTTTAATTCAGCTTCCATTCTTCTATCCATGGGATTCTGAAGAGTGGCTACGTCATCAATTGGAAGGGCCGTACGTTTAGAGAGATGAACTACAGGGGCATTTACCAGAGGGACTTCGCATAAATCCTTTACGTCCTCTTCCTTAAACAGATAGTACTTGAGGAATTTTTTTTTTTTTTTTTACTGAGACTCGCCTAGACATCTGTTCCCATTCTGACTGCAGCAAGACTTTGACCTCCTCATGGATAGGAAAATGGTCTGCTGATCTTTTGACTGAGGGTAAAAATACAGATTTGGCTGGTGTGGGTTCTGAATCTTAAAGAGACAATGCTTCTCTTACTGCTCTGATAAGGGGAGCAATAATGGAGGTATCTAGGGAAGAGGAGTAATCCTCTTCTTCTTCCCAACCTTCGCTTTCCGGTAAATCTTCTCCAGAAACTAACCCACTTGATCCGACCTCCTCATTATCTGACATCTGACATTCAAAGGCTGTTGGTTGTTTAAAGGATTTTAACTCTTCCCTTACTGTTGTCTTGATCAGGTTTAGCCTATACTGATTTGGCGAGGTTTCTGAGATTGCTGAAGTCTTTAGACATGATTCACACAATCTCCTGTTTAGCATTGGAGGAAGCTCACAGGCTGCACAAGTTGTAGCTGACATGGTGTAGCCAGGGAAAGATGAATTTCAGTGCAGAATTCTGCTGGAGCAGCACTATTAAATGATGCATTTTGAAAAAAAACATGTTTTCCCATGACAGTATCCCTTTAAGCACTTTTTCTGAAACGGCATGCAACATATGTGCAACACAAGAGTTTGAAATAAAAAACAAAACAAAACCATAACGCTTTATAAAGTATCGATTGAATGTGGCAGTGTGAATTATGAAAAAGGCTCATTTACTAAAGGTTCACCTAAAAAGAGGTTCACTATGTTTGTTTTTGTCCACAAAATCTTGCCATATTTACATGTATAGGTACTTAACCCTTTAAGTGCCAGCAGAATTTCACATTTTGGTTACGCGAAATGCCAGCCGTTTTTGAAACATTTTGTGCTCTCTCACTTTAGGGGCATTTTCTGAGGGGAAACCTATAGTTTACCTAGGAAAACTATACATTGTTTTTTTAGGGAGAAACTGAGCTTTCTAAATCTGCCTGAGTTTTCATGTATTTCCACCTGTGCAAAAAAATTTATAGTACTAAATACCAAAAAAAAATGAAAAATTACCATTTTTCATCGTATATCAATTTATACCAGAAAAATATTTCATGTTACGGATGAAAATCCAACTGATTTGGAAAGCCTTATGTCTCTCGAATGTGCCAATACCAGATATGTATAGTTTTAGGGAGATTTAGGATTTCTGTACAGCAAAAACTCCCGGCAGTATATTACCGAATTTTGAAAGCACTAAGGCAGAAAACGGCATGCTTTAGATTCCAAAGCAAAAAATCCTGAAACCGTAGGTTTACCCCAGAAAACCATACATTTTTGAAAAGTACACATTCTGCCGATTACAAAATGGGTAACTATGTCTCTCTACTCCCAACTACCAAACATAAAAGCTTGTCTGAACATAGCGGTTTTTCAAAAAAAAATTCAAAATTCTGAAAAATCATTTCAAAGGTTTTATTTTGCTGCTCCGCATATCCCAAACTATATTAGGTACCAAGAAAAAGCACCTGAAATATGATTGCCAGGGGTCCACTGAACAGTTTGATACCCATTATGCATAGGTTTACCAAAGTATCTGGCATTTAGAGACACCAATATGAAGTTAGCACATCCAAATTGTTCAGGACTTTACTTCAGCTACTGAGAAATCAACACATTGACTGCATTTTTTTGTGGGGTAAAAACACAGAAATATATGTTTACCCCCCAAACCCATATATTTTTGGAAAGTACACATTCTACTGAAGCTAAAATGGGTACCCATGCCTTTCTGCTCCAAACTACTGAGTCGCAAGGCTTTCCCAAAATTGTCGGTTTTGGTGAAATATCTGAAAATTGCCTCAAAAATTCAACTTCTCAGCACCATATCACCCATGTATCGTTACGCACCAAGAAAAAGCACCCTAAATATGATTGCCAGGGTTCCTCCAAACAGTTTGGTGGCCATTGTTCATAGATTTACCAAAGTATCTGGCATTTAGAGGCCCCAAAATGAAGTTAGCACATACAAACAGTCCCGTGGGTAACTTCAGCAAATGAAAGATCAACACATTGACTGCATTTCTGTGGGGTAAAAACACAGAAATATATGTTTACCCCCCAAAACCCATATATTTTTGGAAAGTACACATTCTACCGAATCTAAAATGGGTGCCCATGCCTTTCTGCTCCAAACTACTGAGTCGCAAGGCTTTCCCACAATTGTCGGTTTTGGTGAAATATCTGAAAATTGCCTCAAAAATTCAACTTCTCAGCACCATATCACCCATGTATCGTTACGCACCAAGAAAAAGCACCCTAAATATGATTGCCAGGGTTCCTCCAAACAGTTTGGTGGCCATTGTTCATAGGTTTACCAAAGTATCTGGCATTTAGAGGCCCCAAAATGAAGTTAGCGCCTACAAATAGTCCTGTGGGTAACTTCATCTAATGAAAAATCAACACATTGACTGCATTTTTGTGGGGTAAAAACACAGAAATATATGTTTACCCCCCAAACCCATATATTTTTGGAAAGTACACATTCTACTGAATCTAAAATGGGTACCCATGCCTTTCTGCTCCAAACTACTGAGTCGCAAGGCTTTCCCAAAGTTGTAGGTTTTGGTGAAATATCTGAAAATTGCCTCAAAGCTTCAACTTCCCAGCACCATATCACCCATGTGTCATTATGTACTAAGAAAAAGCACCCTAAATATGATTGCCAGGGTTCCTCCAAACAGTTTGGTGGCCATTGTTCATAGGTTTACCAAAGTATCTGGCATTTAGAGGCCCCAAAATGAAGTTAGCGCATACAAATAGTCCTGTGGGTAACTTCATCTAATGAAAAATCAACACATTGACTGCATTTTTGTGGGGTAAAAACACAGAAATATATGTTTACCCCCCAAACCCATATATTTTTGGAAAGTACACATTCTACTGAATCTAAAATGGGTACCCATGCCTTTCTGCTCCAAACTACTGAGTCGCAAGGCTTTCCCAAAGTTGTAGGTTTTGGTGAAATATCTGAAAATTGCCTCAAAGCTTCAACTTCCCAGCACCATATCACCCATGTGTCATTACGTACTAAGAAAAAGCACCCTAAATATGATTGCCAGGGTTCCTCTGAACATTTTGGTGGCCATTGTTCATAAGTTTACCAAAGTATCTGGCATTTAGAGGCCCCAAAATGAAGTTAGCGCATACAAACAGTCCCGTGGGTAACTTCAGCTAATGAAAAATCAACACATTGACTGCATTTTTGTGGGGTAAAAACACAGAAATATATGTTTACCCCCCAAAACCCATATATCTTTGGAAAGTACACATTCTACAGAATCTAAAATGGGTACCAATGCCTTTCTGCTCCAAACTACTGAGTCGCAAGGCTTTGCCAAATTTGGCGGTTTGGGTGAAATATCTGGAAATTGCCTCAAAGCTTCAACTTTCCAGCATCGTATTGTCCATGTATCATTACCAGCATAAAGCATCCTAAAAATAAACATAGGGGTCTACTAAACAGTTTGATGCCCAATGTGCATAGATATACCAAACTATGTGGCGCACAGAGACCCCCAAATGACAATATGTATAGACATTTTCACCGCTGACGCGCTGGCTGCTGCAATATGAGCACCTGGTGTGTGTATTATGCGACATTAGACCCCCCTAACAGTACAGAGACCCCAGAAAACCATATATTTTCAGAAAGTACACATTCTGACGAATCCAATATGGGTAAATAAGTGTTTCTACTGCAAACTGCCAAACTGCAAATCAATGCTGAACGTAACGGTTTTTATCAAATTTCTGAAAATCGTCACAAAGCTTGAATTTTACCCCATTATATGCCCCACATTTCGTAACTTATCAGCATAAAACATCCTAAATATGAATGCCAGGGGTCTACTGAACACTTTGATGCCCAATATGCATAGATATACCAAACTATGTGGCGCACAGAGACCACCAAATGGCAATAGTGTATATACATTTTCACAGCTGACGCGCTGGCTGCTGCAATATAAGCACCTGGTGTGTGTATTATGCGACATTAGACCCCCCTAACAGTACAGAGACCCCAGAAAACCATATATTTTCAGAAAGTACACATTCTGACGAATCCAATATGGGTAAATAAGTGTTTCTACTGCAAACTGCCAAACTGAAAAGCAATGCTGAACATAACGGTTTTTATCAAATTTCTGAAAATTGTCAGAAAGCTTGAATTTTACCCCATTATATGCCCCACATTTCGTAACGTATCAGCATAAAACATCCTAAATATGAACACCAGGGGGCAGATTCACTAAGGGTCGAATTTCGAAGTTAAAAATACTTCGAAATTCGACCCTCGAATTGAAATCCTTCGACTTCGAATATCGAAGTCGAAGGATTTAGCGCTAAACGTTCGTTCGATCGAACGATTTTTCGTTCGATCGAACGATTAAATCCTTCGAATTGAACGATTCGAAGGATTTTAATCCAACGATCGAAGGAAAATCCTTCGATCAAAAAAAGGTTAGCAAGCCTATGGGGACCTTCCCCATAGGCTAACATTGACTTCGGTAGGTTTTATCTGCCGAAGTAGGTGGTCGAAGTTTTTTTTAAAGGGTACTATCGACTATCGAATGGTCGAATAGTCGAACGATTTTTCGTTCGATTCGTTCGATTTCGTTCGAATTCGAACGAATTTAACCAATTCGATGGTCGAAGTACCCAAAAAATACTTCGAAATTCGAATTTTTTTCATTCGAATCCTTCACTCGAGCTTAGTGAATCGGCCCCCAGGTGTCTACTGAACACTTTGATGCCCAATATGCATAGATATACCAAACTATGTGGCGCACAGAGACCCCCAAATGGATATATAGTATATAAAATTTACAAGGCAAAACAAAATAAGGCAGTAAAGAGTGAAATGCAAAAAAATCCAATAAAACCACAAAAATCAATGTTTTTTTTCCAGACTAGTGTTATCGGCCGTCAGAATCACAGTTTGAATATTTTAGCTGGGCCAAACAGGTTATACGGCTAGAAACAAGTGAACACAACATATGCAGAGCTGAAAATGCAATAAAATGGCTAAAAATTCAATAAAATGGCTAAAAAATGCACCAAAATACCCAAAATTGCAATATAATCACCGAAATAACATACAAAAGGTATTGCACAGTACGGTTAGCGAATACGCTATTCGTAATGGCAATAAAACATTTTTTTCAGCCAAAAAAAGAGACGATGCGATAAGAAAAAAAAAAAAAAAGCCACAATGCCATGTATGTGCGTGTGCGTGTGTACAAATGGTAAATTACATGTTGTGTGTGCGTGTGCACGTGTGTTTAAGTGCAGTGAGTGTAAGTGACCCCCCAATCCCCAAAAATGTATGTGTAAGTGTGAATCTAAGTGTGTATTACTGTAATAAGTGTGTGTTGGTGTGTTTGTGTGTGTAATTGTTGCACTAACCTGAAAAAATGGCTGGAGACTGTTGCAGGCGATCAGGAAGAGCCCCTGGAAGACATCTGCGTCGTGGTTCCTGTCTCTGTGCTGTGGGGGCGGAGATCGACGACGCAGTGTAGGCTGCAGCAGCAGGACACGTAAGTAACACGTGCCTGCTGCTGTTTTTGGGCCCCTGGGCAATCACGCCCCAGGGGCCACTCGATCCCCTGCTCTGCTCGTTGCCTAGGGGCAGGGGATCGAAGCGGAACGGAGCGAGCGGCTCTAACAGCCGCTCCTCCGCTCCAGAACCCGGAAGTGCTGCAGAACGTAGAATCTACGTTCTGTGGCATTTCAAGTTACTTTTCCACAGAACGTAGATTCTACGTTCTGTGGCACTTAAAGGGTTAAAAGGCCAGTGCTGCAAGAAAATATAAGCAGGGTCTTGTATACATTTGAATGTACTGTTACCATGCACAAGTGCCAATTGTTTTATGGTTCTTTTTCCACCTGTTATGTTCTTTAAAAAAGTTGCACTGTCTTATGTTAGAGGGATATCCATATGAGGTTATGCTGATACAGCATACTGTATTAATGTAAGGGCTTACCGTGGTGGTCTAGCGGGGACTAGGGCCCGCCAGGGGAGACGCCCACTGCCTCTCTCCTCAAGCGCGGTTCCTCTATGCAGTGTTGGACTGGCCCACCGGGATACCAGGAAAACTCCATGCTGCTAAAGATTTGACCTATTTCATGGTCATTCCCTATTTCTTTGAGAACAAAGAGGCTAAATAGATGGAATAATATATTCTAGTATGTAAAGAATAGAGACTGGGAGAATAGAGGTTGAGTGAGGAGAAGAATAATAGTATATGTGTGTGTGTGTGTATATATATATATATATATATATATATATATATATATATATATATATATATATATATATATATATATATATATATATATATATATATATATATATATATATATAATATAATTTATAGTCAAGTACAAGACTCCTCTGCACTCAACGCATTATCAATATATTTAAGACGGAGACATTTTGTGCATACTGCTACTGAAAAATGCCTTACCCTTTAAACAAAACAGGGATTGTTTGTCCATATATTGCAATATATTTAAGCTGGCCAACTACGTCAGTCATCCAATATCTGGCCAGTCCTATTCTCAATTTTCATCTGATTCATTAAGAATTCTATTGCTTCATTATACATTTTACAAAGGGACTACGTTTTACCTGCAACTTACTTGCTACTTTCAAAGTAAAACTCCCAAACTTGGCTGCCCTTTTATTAGACACCTGTGGGATCACCTGACTATAGTTGGGAAGGGTAGGAGCTACAACATGGAGCTGGTCACTGTTCCTGTATAACTATAACAAACAAGGGAAAGTGTGTGTGTGTGTATATGTGTATATATATATATATATATATATATATATATATATATATATATATATATATATATATATATATATATATATATATATATATATTATTGTAAAAAATACTTGTTAAATGTTTGCCCACCTGTGTATTTTAACCATTACCCTAATAACTGGGCAGTGTTTTGCATATTTAACTGCATGATGAATAGGGAAGTAAAAAAGGGAATATGAAAGAATTCCTAAATAACAAAAAGAATGAATCTGCTTTTTATGGCTCTAGCAACAATTCTGTTTGCACACTCTTATCCAGCTTAAGGGCTCTTACACACGGCCGTTCCGACCTGCGCTCCCCTGCGTTCCGTTTTTTGGCGTTCAGCCGCAGGGGAGCGCAGGAATAGACGCAAGTAATGATTTGAAATGGGGCTGTACTCACGAAGGCGCGTGTAGGCGCCGAACGCAGGTTCAGACGCAACATGCTGCATTTTTCCTGCGTTCGGCGCCTACACGCGCCTTCGTGAGTACAGCCCCATTTCAAATCATTACTTGCGTCTATTCCTGCGCTCCCCTGCGGCTGAACGCCAAAAAACGGAACGCAGGGGAGCGCAGGTCGGAACGGCCGTGTGTAAGAGCCCTTATAAATATAACTATGTGCAGGGCAAATATATTCACTTTGTGAACCACTCCACCCTGCAAGTAGTTTATAAACAAGCCCAAGTGAGATCCCAAGCATTCTGAATAACAGGTCCAATACCTTTACAAGGTACTGTTATATCATTACTGACAAAAACAAAATCAAAGAATCTTTCGTTTTCCAGATCATAGATCCCATGCCTAAGGATATTAATAGTACAACAGGTGTCTCCTGGTAATGGAACAATGAATGACATTGAACTACAAGTTCAAGACTGCTGCTCTTTCAAGTCATTGTGAATAACATGGACATAGAGACAGTATCGAATAACAAGGCATATATTTTGGATAGATGGACTGAACTATAAAGGTTGAGTGACATAAAATAGCATGTAGGTACCATTGCAGAATGATTTTATTTGGTATTTAAGGGCTGAACTACATTTTTATTGCATAATAAGGATATTGTCAGTCAAAACTGTATTGAGGTTATTATGCCCTCACTGAACAGAAGACAGTATTTATTATTTTGATTGTATAAAGAAACCAACAATGTCGGCTTTTGCCACTTAAAGTGATACTGACACTAAAAAATGAATTTTAGCATATGAATGTACATTAAATGTTACCTATAGGTCATGTTGATAATTTTTTGCTGAGAGGTTTGTTTTTGTATACAATTGTTAGTTGAAGTTCCTAAGCCTGACTCTCTGACACTCTGACTTTGCCAACCTGACTGTCTCATCTCAGCCTGTTAGTTACAGTTTCTAATGCTAACGGACTCCTGCTGCACAAATATGGCAGCCCCCTCATACAGCAACATGGGGGATCAGACAGGTAAAAGCATCATGCAAATACTTTATGGCAAAGTTAGAAGTAGCTTGCAAAGCCAATATTATAATAGATGTAAAAAAAAGTTTAATTCCAGGTGTCAGTATCTCTTTAAAGTAACAAGTTAAGTACTATTTTTAATAGTATTAATATTAATTTGAGTTAAATAGTTTCACAAAAATAGTGTATGTAGCACATTAATCATGGTAAAAATGAAAAATAGAACTTTTATGCGTTTATACCTGTTTGTTTGCATAACTGTCATATAATAGTGCTGTCTTCCATTGTTGTAGTTCCCAGAAAATATGATTAAAAGAAGAGAGGTGTAGATTAATACTTGTTCTAGAGGGAAAGTTTCTTCAAGATTAAACTATTACATAGTGGGGATCAAGAGCCAACATTCAGTAGCGTTTTTACACATGCACATTATTCTTGCATGTGTAAATTAGCCTTATAATAGGTGAACTTTCCTTTAAATAGAACCTTCCAGTACTGGAGTAACAGGAGTGCTGTGGTCATAGTCAGTATAAGGCCTAGGCAGGTTGTGTTCTAGCTATTAACTAATAGAAGGAGCACAAAGTACTTTTGACAACTGTTAATCCGCTAGTTTGCAACAAACTAGCAAAGCGCTCAAGCAAAAATGAAACAAACTAGGACAAAGTGTGTTCAAAACACACTTCCCTATTATTGTAAAAAGCAAACTAGTTCAGATAGCAGTTGTGACAATGTAACTAAAACGTAACCTTTAATAAACGTTCCAATTTAAAACCTGCTGCCCATCCCAACAAAGACACACTGCTTATTCAAATCACAGCCGTGCATGCAGGATCATAAAGTGGAACGTTGGTGGTTCTAATATTTGGTGATTTAGTATCCGTATTTTGAAACATAATAGTTACATATAGTGAAAAAAGTAGCCAATCTTTCCCATTCCCTCCCTTCCAGCCTTCCCTCAGTGCAACACCTGCTTATCTACGTTGGGAAGAATGGGAGCTACTAGTACCACCTTCCACCTATGCCACCCTACTTGTTTCCCTGTTTACACAGCTTCGTCAGGGGCATAAGTGCTGGCGGCGCTGCAAAAAAAGGCTTAAATAGGCAAATACCGTCATTCATCATAAACTACTAACCTATAATTATTGTTAATATACATAGGGGCCAGTAAAATAACTATTGGTACATGAAGTATGGGCAGTACATGCGCAGAAGGAATTGAGTACCAGAACTGGCAAAATACAACCAGACATCCGGCAAATTAAGATGGCGGTGGACTGGAAAGTCATGCGCATATTGGCTCAGGGCAAAAACAGCACTGTAGTTCTGGCAATGCTAGGGAATACAGAACGCGGAGACCAGATGCAGCATCACGGATGAACCAGGAACCATGTGTTCTAGCTACCCCAATCATTACAGACAGTGGACAATAAACAAATTATAGGTTAGAATCATAGTTTATAGAAATCAGCATTAACTCCAGTAACATATAATAGGCAATTTACAGAGACCCCAGAGAGAACAGTACTAAGGGGTCCAAAAGAACCCCCCCCCCTCTTTATGCTCCATTCAGGTAACCATTCTGTCCAGGGTCTGCACCTCATTCTGTCCTTATCACATTTTCAGGGTGTAAATATAGTGCCCTTTTGCAGCCTGGGTCCACCACCACCCCCTGACTTGCTGTCCCTATGTGCCCCCCATCCCTCCACACATGAATACAGTGCTGCTGAACACAGTTCTGTATTTATAGGGACATCCACAGGTCACAGTCCATTAGAGACCTGCAGTAATCTATCTAGCTGGAAGATAGGGTACAAAGTGCAATAATATAGCAGGTTGCACCCATTATTTTGCACAAGAGACGTTTTAATGTGAATCTTTCCTCTCCCACCTGGGCTTTATAAAGGAGTGAAAAAAGAAAAGAATAGACAGACCATCTATGGTATATGATTCAGGCTATTGACAATGTTTTTAAAGAAGGCAGTCCAATATTCATGTGAGGTACATTATGATTGGCTTCAACCCATATGTCTCAAATTTCATAGCTCCCAAAATTTGAAATATGGAAAGAGGGACAAAAAGATCTACTGTACTAAGCACAGCAATTTTGTTTGACATGACCATTTTATGGCCACACCCTTAATTACCATGTCCATTTTGCAAAATTTGTTAAGATTATGAAAGTTTGAACACATTACTGGGAGTTTTAGGGCAATATTTTGTGTTATACCTGTTTTGCTAATGAAGGTGAAATTGCCCTTTAAGCTGTGAGTCACAGTTCTCCCAAGAGACCTGCTTATCTTAAATAATTACAATTTATCATAAATAGTTATAAATGTATTTAAGTTCAGGTGCTGAGTGTTTTGGGCTCTCTGCCAAAAAGCCTCTCATTTAATTAAGCTTCAGAAACGTTATATCATTTTCTGGCTTCCGTGCAGAAGATCAAAAAGAAACTCTGGACTTCTTGATAAAAATCTGGTACTGTGGGCTGAGCTGTCAAAATCGGGACTGCCCCACGGTTGGGAGGTATGAAATTGTATGACATTTCTTTAGAGCACACTTTGCCAGGTACATGTGCTTAATTAAGGGATACATTTTTTTTTCAATGAAATTAATGATTTTGCACCCTGTCTTTCATCATCTTAATGACCCTATAAAATCACTTGTACGTTCAAATGCACAACAGAGCTACTGCTTTGCTTTTTTGCTGTACTCCACAGGGCAAAACTATTAAACAAACCTCAACTGTGACCATTATGTGTATGTATTTGTTGTAAAGGCCAGTCAGAGAGAAATTTGGTGACTGCTGTTTTATTATTAGCATAAAACAGAATTAATGCACATTTTCCCAGATATTTCATTTATTTTTTTTTCTTAAAAAGGAAGCATTTTAAATAATTTTCCAAGAATTTAAGTAAAATATTCCATTTAATATAGGACCTCCATCCCACATATATTTTGCACATTAACAGTGTTCTGGATAACATGTAAATTTACATTTATTTATTTGTTTAATCTAAAGACAGCTAAAACATAATCAGACATAACTCGAAGAAAACGCATCACAAGTAAACCATGAAATCAGAAAATACTTTAGTTTTATAATTGGAATAGTAAGGCACACCATTACTGCACAGTACTAGAAACATACACATAATTAAATATTACTTGTCTCTTCTAGTAAAGTATTAAGTATTAAATCGATTTTGTTATTGAAAATTTCAGACTATAGTAAATTGGCCCCTAAGTGCCATTGCCACCCTCCGGGTTTTTTCCCGGTGTCTCGCCGGCCCAGTCTGACCCTGCATGGGTTTCAATTCAAAGCCAAACGCAAATATAGATTATACAATAGCAATATACATTTGCATGTGGGGCAAATATACATATTCAATATATCCCAAGCCAGTTTCCTGCACTGAGGATCTATTAATATTTCCTATACTATACCAATCAATAATAAACATTCATCCAAGTACTCCTTAACACTTCAGTCAGTTATTGTGGAAGACATGATTATATACTGGCTCAAAATTGTTCAGTGTTAAAACTACACAAAGACAATATAAAACTGTCACAATACCTGTAGGCAGAGAGCTCTTATGCATTCTGTGCCTTCTCCAAAGAAAATGCTAAACAAACATGCTATAATTGAACAAATTCTAATAGTAAGTTTGACGTAAAACAGTAGCAAAGACAGGCACAGTCCTACTCAAAGATATAATTATTTATGGTTTCTATAGATGAAATAGGAAAAATAAATGGCAATCAGCTATTTACTGAAATGGAGAGACATGTTTACAACATCTATCTATCTATCTATCTATCTATCTATCTATCTATCTATCTATCTATCTATCTATCTATCTATCTATCTATCTATCTATCTATCTATCTATCTATCTATCTATCTATCTATCTATCTATCTATCTATCTATCTATCTATCTATCTATCTATCTATCTATCTATCTAATGTAAATTTGAATGTGAGATTTATCATGCCTCGACCATGGAAACATCAATATTTGATTAGAATATTAGACTTTCAAATTGTTTCTTAAATAACCTCCCATTAAAGTTTTGAGTATATAATAATTTGAGTAAAAGAGAATCGCATAAAATCGAAATTCGACCTTTGCTAAATCTGTCCATTAGTGTGGAGTTGACTTGCCCTTTAATACATGTCTTATAGTTTTTGTGCAGACAGCATATTTCTGTATAGCATCTTGTTTATATAGAGGTAGGAACTCAAAGGCTTAGGAACCAAGGTTTAGTTTTCTGGAGGTAGGATACAAAGGCATAGGAGCTGAAGGCATACACCAAATATATGGAGGTAAGGCACAATGCATGCAAAGTTGTTTAGCATTTTGGTAGTAATTGGCACATTTATGGCATTACCTTGTATTAAGCAGGAGGAATATTGACAGCATATAAACTATTACATGGAATTAATCTTTGGACCCTTATCAATGAATTAAACATGCATTTTAGCCAAACCCATCTATATACTGTTGAACTGCCTTCCTCATACCAACTTTACACCACATATTACCCCCTAGAATATGTAAATACTAATGTGCACCAATGCAAGTTAATATATAATGCCAACATAGCTATATACTGTACATACAACATTAAAAGTTTAGACGTCTACCCAATATATCAGTTATGACTTTTCAGTTTGTATCTCTGTTGGCAAGCCTCTTTTCTTATTCCTTTTATATATGATACTGTGAGTAAATTCAGCTCAACTGCAGCTCGTCACAGGAATGAAGAAAGAAATTATGGGAAACATACTAAAGCAGTGACCTGCCTGACCTTACCCTAAATCAGATAAATTAATTTTGCAGTGGAAAACTACCTTTGAAAACATTGCTATTTGTGGCTGCTAACATTTTCCAGTAAGCGTAAAATGTACATTATCAGCAACTCTTTCTACGAATAGTTCATACATCTCAAAACATAAATAGCAACCACAAGAAAAGCAATTCCAATATTTAGCATTCCAGATGGGACAATTCCTTTTCAGTTGCCTTCAATGGTATAAAAAAAAGCATAAAGGGAATCCAGCCACACCAGCAAGGACGTATTCAATAAAGTGCAGATAATTAATGCTGCTTGGATGATGGTGGGTTTTGGATCCAGTCAAATACAAGAAGGGTCATGCTTCCGATCATAAATACGAAGCCAACTATAAGGAAAACCAGGGCCTGTAAGACAAAAAAGGAATGTATGGTGGTTATTTTGTTTTTTTAATCTTTCTTTTGTGTAAATTTCCATATGCCTAGTCTTAATTTTCATTGGGTGTGTGAACTGTTTATTTGACTGTATGGTTTTTCTAGCAAAACTTTTTTGAATAGTTACTTAATCCACAATTTATTCATAATTTATCAAGTGTAAAAACCATAAAATCTACAAATACAAAAGGAAAGCAAGTAAAAGCCATTTGTTTGCAAACTTTGAGAGAATGTAGTTGAGGTCTCAAATTCATCATAAAGGACACAAACCATGAAATTCTTTGTCTCTAACATTCGCAAATGTGTTGTGAGCTAACAAACATATTACAGTCCCCTAATAGAGTTTTTAATCGTGGTTTCAAAAACCTCTAAAACTACTAATATACAACATACAATAAATAGGCCTCCATGTTTTATTGACTTTAATACATGAAGAGTCACATGCTTCACAACGTTGCTAACTGCATGCTCAGTGAGTGGCCCAACTAAGAGCTTTCATACAGTACATGACATCCCATTCAGTTCTTTCAGAGAATTGGAATATTTACAGAACGATATATTCCTGTTTGCATTCTTAAAGTAATTACATGCTGTTTTTGTCACACTACAGTTATATAAAACATATTGGTAGAGGAAGTGCTTTTGTCAAATAACTGCTGTATACATTAAATAACTATGTTCACCAATTCATTCTGTGTGTCGATATTTATGTGACTCCATAAATTTGGCACCACTATCCTGTCCTTATAAGAGACACCCCTAGTCACTCTGTCTAATGCTGCCTTCCCCTGCCCTACAGTTGAGCACATTTTATGGGTTATGGTATGGGTTCATAAACTAGGGGCTGGTCCCAAAGGGTTGTTTGTGTGTGCTCAATAAGTAAACAGTAGTGGTCAGACTGAAGGCTATTTGCTCTTGTGTACTTCGAACATCACAAATGATGTACAGGTATGGGATCTGTTATCTGGAAACCCATTATCCAGAAAGCTCAGAATTACGGAGAGGCCATCTACCATAGACTCCATTTTATCCAAATAATCCAAATTTGTAAAAATGACTTTTTCTCTGTAATAATAAAACAGTAGCTTGTACTTGATCCCAACCTTATTGGAAGCAAAAGGTATGAAGATATAAATTACGGAAAGATCCGTTATTCGGAAAACCCCAGGTCTCGAGCATTCTGGAGAACAGATACTATACCTGTAGTAATATTCTCACGTACCTGACAAAAATGATTTCAGAGCACCCCACTCCAGGAAAAGGAGGTGGTGGATGACCTCTCACTCCCATCTTCACCCCCCCCCCCATAGAGTCTACTCTGCAAATTGTTAAACCAAAGGCAATAGGATTGCAGTGACAAAATACTAGCCAATGATAGTGAAAAATAAAATAATACTCTGGAGTGTGGGATTTAATCTCTTGTATATACACGTGCATAGACATATACATATATATCGGAGAGATCTGTGTGGGGTGGTGATAAAAGGAGCTTGGTTAAACACTGGTTAGTTTGGCTGGGGGGCAAGAAATGGAGGAGAGCAAGGTATTAAGGAATGCACAGGCAACCATGTTATACTGTATATATCCTTTTTGTTATATAAAGGTTGGCAATTAATTTTTCTGACCCTTAAAACTAAATTTGAGATGCTGTGCAAAATATAATGTATTCATTGCAGTGGTTCACTGTTTGCAGTATTGGGGCTATAGTGGAAAATGACTGCCCTCTGCTGTTCACTAGAATGTTTCAAATTTACATTTTGACAAAATACCAAAATCTTTCTTGCCAGCAGGGGAGCTGAGGTGAGGTAAGAACCTTGCTTTGGACAGAATTTTCTTAAGGGTGTCAAAAAGCTGTCCTAAAGAAATTTATTAGCACATGTAATTTTTAAAAGCCAAGCTATTTTTTAAAAAAAAAAACCATTCTCATTATAAGGAAGCACAACAGCACATTTTACCTATCTCACAGCAGGATTAAAATAGTGTAAATGTAATTTAAATATATTTTACAAATATATAATGGGATAATATCTCCCTTCTAGGAACAGGGTGCTGGTAAGTACATGCTGCTTTATCAGTAACCTTTTATGAAGAAATAAAGCAACCCTGGAACAATCTAAAAGAAGATTACAGGTTTCCAGGTGTTTTCAACAAGAGTATATTATCCGATATGATATGCCCTTGTGAATAAGCCCTAATAGTTTTGCAACATAACACATTTCAGTATGCTGTGTAACAAATACTTGTACAATTAGTCAGAGTTCAAACTTGAAATGATTTTATCAAATAGTTTTCCAAATTTCATTTGCGTGGTTTAACTGCTTTCGCGCAGTACAAACAGGGCTGTAGGATAAAGGCCAAACCAAATTCCATCCCATCTAAAACAATAAGGATGAGTGAAGCGCCTTCTCCTGTAGACATGGGAGAATTGTCTCTGTTGATGTAAGATAGCTAAGCTAAGTTAGACACAATGCCCACTCTGTTTGGAGACATTAACCCAAAAAATATTTACAAGTTTTAAATACTTTGGGCTGTCATGAAAAAATTCTAGACCGCTGGTGGACAGCATTGCAGAGGCAAACTTGGGAAGAAAATATGTTTTTACTGTTCTGTTTTTGTAAATGTGTGTTGCAAATGTAATTACTGTGATATAAGGAATAGTTTTGGTAATGTACAATAACTGATCTAGGAGGAGATTTATAATACATGTGAAATGCCTTTGGTAACACACAGTGCCAAAATCATTATTTAAAGCTGCTCTGCAACATTTGCAGAGGTTATTGGTCCCCTCAGAAAATTATCTTGGAAGTATATACCCTTTACTTTACAGAAATACAGTATGTACACAAATATACACACATGTTGAGTGCCAATGGTTTTTACTTTTACCATAGCATAGGCTCTTTCAAACATAATCACTATAGGAAATATTCTCTGGGCTGCCCTTTGATACATTTATGGGGATGATTCACTACCCTTTGGTACAGACCTTATTTATTAGGGTCATCCTACATGGCATACACTGTCATTATACCTGCACTACCTTAGGCTTTGAACACACATCCTCACCAAGGAAGAATCTAAGCAAAAAAAGTCAAGATCCACCCAAGTCTTTTTATACCATTGGAGCGTAAGCTCCCCTCTTCAACCATACTGGAAGTGTCCCAGGTCTTGCCTGTACCTTGCTCACCATATTTGAATGCATTCAGTTATAGGCCCATATTTGCCCAGAAAAAAAAAAAAAAAAAAAAAAAAATATATATATATATATATATATATATATATATATATATATATATATATATATATATATATATATACACAAATATAAATATAAAACTTACCCCAATTTTCTGAGGTGAGAGGAGAGATTCCTTTTTCACTATTCTCAGGTAAAAAGCAGCTGGGAGTATAAATATTAACATTGTTGCAGCCGAAGCACCTAACAAGGAAACAAATACATTTACAGTAAATTACTGCATAGTTGTGTTACATGCATCATAACTTGCACAAGTCCCACGGGGTACCCCTACTACAAATGCCCAGATTGCAGTGTCTGATGCATGGTAGTTCACCCTCCCGAGCCACTTCCAATTTCAAACTTGGCACCCATTAATTTTTTTGCTGTGGGTGGCACCAAGAAGGATGGGGCCTTGACATTGGGAATTAGATTGCAAACTCCTCTGGGATGGAGATTAATGTGAATAATGTATAATCTCTGTAAAGCACTGCGGTATGTTTTACTATATAAATAATACTAATACACAGTTCCTTTCACATTCATGCATATTTTGGTCAATTTTATCAGGAGCCAATTACATTCTAATAACCTACCAATGAATCCAAAGATATCTTTAATGGTTGGCACAAAAATTACAAGTGTGTTGTTGAAAGCCAGTATTACTAATGCAATCAAGAAATGCCTTAATAAATTGAAGGGCTTCCCAGGAAATAACATTGTGATGACTGATGAGCGGATCTGTAAAGCAAACCAAGCATAATACCATCAGATATGCATTCAATTCACATTGAAACAAAAGAAAAAAGTAATAGCAAGGCAAATAAAATGACAAAATATCAGGACAGTGAATATCCAATTTCACATAGTGGAGTAACAATCAGCATTCACAATTAACAGCTACAACCCTATAGCAAATTGCTGTACAAATTCCCAAATAAAGCTATTTAGATAAAATTATGTTCCCCTTCGTCCCATCAACAAAATGCTCCAATGCCCACAATGTAAAGGTTTTTTAGTGGGGGTTGGTCATCTGCCCTTTAAATAATTACAACACAGATTTCGGCAGAGTTCATGTAAGTAAAACTAAGAAAAATATTGGGTTCAATGAAATGTACCCTTGACTTTGGAAAATATTTTAGAACTGGCTTCTAATGATCCTGTTGCAGACGCTGACCATGTACCTTTATGCAAACATTTATTTCAACTTCATATTCTGTTAAAAATTAAATGAAATGCATGTGGGTAAATACTGACTTATCGATGTCCATTGGAAAACACAACACTCTAAAAGCATTCTTTATAAAGCTTTACAGGAATTCCTCAATATTATTTTTTTTTAATATATTACTTGGAGAAATGTTAAGTAAATACAGATATGACAAAATATCTTCTTTAAGATTATGATTTTAATATACATTCAATAGCCATCATATTCATACTGAGCTAGGTTACACAGCATTTACATACATTGTTATATAAATTGTGGGAAGTGGTATGTAAATATGCTTTTTGTGGCTTTGGCATTGCATTCTCATGGTTGGCATGATATTTTCTGTCAATTGGCACTGATTCAAGAATATCCCAAAAGAGATACAAAGTTGCCCACACTCTGACTATTTGTCAAACTGGTGTTTTTTGCTTAAACTGGTTGCCATCAGTCACTTTAGTGAAGTCCTACAAGCCTACTCAGAAGTAAACTTCTATATGAAATTGCATACAGGAAAGTCTGGTTGGCTGATATTCTCTGTGGCACAAGCATGAACCTATCATCCTTAAATTATATCTGGATAACATAGTCAATCAAAGAATTGGGCCATGTTTAACTACATTGAGCTGCAAAATAAAGACTGAATTATTTTTTAGTTTAGTTAAACTATTGAATATGTCTTACATTTAATATTTTCTTTTTGTGTACCAAATCACATGTACTTTTTAAATCTTGACTATGACCCCCTAAATAACCTGCAATCTGATTTTTTTTGCAGCTTTTATGTATATATGTATGTATGTGTATATGTATATGTATGTGTGTGTGTATATATATATATATATATATATATATATATATATATATATATATATATATATATATATGTGTGTATGTATGTATAATTTTTTTATTTTTTTTTTTTAATTTAGCCTCCTGGTGGATCTATTTTAGCATCTGGGCAATGACCTTGCCAACCAATTATCATAATGAAAAAGATGTAACATTTAGTAACTTTACAATATACATTCAATACTGACTTCCAATGTTGTTGTTTTTTAAATGCTTTTAAAGGCAGTATTTGTTTATACTTTTATGCTCTCTGGTTCTGACTCCTGAAACAATGTAGCAAAAGTCAGATTTTTTTCAAGTCTGTTAATTAGCTGGCTTCTGATGTCCGAACCAGAAGTAGCGATAATATATGTAGCCAAATGCTGCTTTCAATAGCAATGTTTATTTATAAATAGCTTTGAAGTAGAATAAAATTACATTTTCTTTTTTTGGTTAGATGATCCCTATAAAATATGGAAAGAAGCAGAATATTAAGGCCAATGATTAAAAAATAAAATTTAAAAATAATAAGAAATGTAGGCTAAGTGAAAAGCTGCTATAAATAAACCCAAACTGTGATTTAAAAGTGAACTACCCACCAACGCAGAGCACAGATTGGGCAGCCAGACTTATCATAGCCAGCCACTGGAAAATAGCATCACTTTCTCTAGCAACTCTGAAAACAAAAATACCATATTTAGCAACCAACGAAAAACGTACCCATCTGGAAGCCTACAATAAAATTTGGCTACCCTGGCTGGCTCATAAACGACCCCAACTCTTCTCAGCACTACACATATGAAAAAAGGAATAGAGAAGAAATTATCCTCGCACACCCTGGCCTTCCTGATCTGTATGAGTCCCTGGTGCTCAATGAAGGAGGCGTTGGCAACCTCAAATTCAGCGTAAAGAGCAGAGAAATCACTGGCACAACATGCCAGTGGGTTATTTCCGAAACGTTGCATCCGCAATAAATGAGCAAGGGGTTTCCCTGCTAGAAATAACCCATGTTGTGCCAGTGATTTCTCTGCTCTTCACATATGAAACAAGGCCAGATTGAGGCTAACCTTTGTCCTCTTCAAAAATTCCCAAGGCAGAGAGAGGGTAAAAACCCAAGCTGGCCCCAGTAAGTAAACAAAGTATCCCAGCCGTCTGCTAATAGACTTTTCTAAAGTATAATACTGGACTCATAGCCCCAATGCTTGTCTTTCTTTTATTTTGATGAACTTTTTATTTTAACCCACCATCTCCACCCCTAAAACCCCCCTCTATCCCCTCTCTTTATACCCTTAAGATACATGCTTAATAAAATTTGTTATAAAAAAAAAAGTGAACTACCTAAATTGTCAGAAATGTTATCCTGTTGCCTAGTTTCAGGTAGTGATCATGCTGTCTATGACAAAACTGAGCTGTCTCTCTGGGGAAGCACTGCTCTGCCAATCGTGAAAAAGCAGGTAAAAGTCAAAATTGCTTGCCATTATTAGCAGATAAGCGTCGTAATCATAATGGCTGTAATTAATGAGTTATACCAGTCACTTGCTGTCATGTTCTGTTGTTATAGCCAGTTGTGTGTTTACATATTTAACTGCTTAATGAAAGTGAATTTGATAACGAAAACTAAAACCAGACACGGATTAGTACAAATTTGCATTTCTCTTTGAGATTGCTTTCATTGTGCAAATGAAAGATATTTAATCGTACAAAATATTAATTATATTCTCAGGAGGTTGTAATTCTAAAGTGTAATTTGACTATTAATGCTTAGGTTATACAGGTGGGATTCTGCTTGCTTAGTCTCTCCAAGCATTTGCATGGAAATGATTTAATTCACATTTGTAATATAAAATGTAACAAAAAGGCACTTTAAAAACTGTTAGACATACAGGTTTGTGACCTGTTAGCCAGAATGCTCGGGACCTGGGGTTCAACGGATAATGGATCTTTCCATAATTTAGATCATCCTACCCTAAGTCTACTAGAAAATCATGTAAACATTAAATAAACCTAATAGGCTGGTTTTGCTTCCAATAAGGATTAATTATATCTTAGTTTGGATCAAGTACAATGTACTGTTTTTCATTTTAAAAAAAATTTGGATTTGACTATAATTGAATTTATGGGAGACAGGCTTTCCATAATTCAGCATAATGGGTTTTCTGGATAATGGGTTTTCAGATAATGGATTCCATACCTGTATTCACTATGATGAAGGCAAACTATGTCTAAGGTGCTGAGTCAAAAAGATGGTAGTGATACTTAAAGGAACAGTTCGGTGTAAAAATAAAAACTGGGTAAATAGCCTGTGCAAAATAAAAAAAATTCTAACATAGTTAGCCAAATATGTAATTTTATAAAGGCTGGAGTGACTGGATGTCTAACATAATAGCCAGAACACTACTTCCTGCTTCAGCTCTCTAACTCTGAGTTAGTCAGTCACTTGAAGGGGGTCACATGGGATAGTATGTTTGCAATTGATCCTTAGCATTCAATTCAGATTCAAAGGCAACAGTTATGTCCCATATGCCCCATATGCCCCCCTCAAGTCACTGATTGGTTACTGCCTGGTAACTAATCAGTGGAAACCAAGAGAGTTGCAAAGCAGGAAGTTGTGTTCTGTTCTGTTAGACATCCAGTCAATCCAGCCTTTCTAGCTTACAATTTTGGCTAACTATAATAGAAACATTTTAAACTAGCAGTCATACTTGGTGCTAAGGAATTATGATGCCTATGTATTTCCAACTTGCCACCCCTCACATGGTAGGAGCCCAGATGTGCGCTATAGACCTGTTGCAAATCTTAACGTGCACCATTGACACCAGCAAAGCAGGAATATAACTGGCCCTTGATTGGCAGTCAGGTTGTGGCACACACACTATATATACTATGTATATAGCACCTACTGCTACTGCTTGAACTTCTAGGAAAAAATTGTGGATGAAATACATAATTTATATGATAATATAATTTATCATTTAAAATTTATGACTTAAAGCTATTTTAAGATTGTATATTCTGGCTATAGGTACAGAATATGAAATGCAATACAGCCATCAGCTGCTTAAATCAATGCTTGAGTGGCTCTATATGAGAACTCTCTTTAGTGCTTTCTTTATTTCACAACCAATTCATCATATGAGAGGTGTTGAACGTAATAAGGCAAGGGCAGAGCCTGAAGGGTTGCAGCGTGATTACACAATGTACTTAATAGATATGCATGCAGTTCATTTATCACAAAGTACATTAGGTGACTGTTACCATAGGGCTTGTAAGAAAAAAAATGGAACTGTAGAAACCTTGAACCAGAGTTTTGAAAAAAAAAACAGGCACTTTCTTTATTGATTAGTTAAAGGTCTAGAATATAGTAGACTTGAGTGTTGCTGCAGTATAAGTTGGCCAAATTATGAGTACTTGCAAATCTTTTTTCATAAATACCACCCTGTTTAAGCAAGGACACTGTGCTAAATCTGAATTACAAATGTACAAAACAGGTAAAATACTGTTTGTATTTTGCACTAATTTATACTGTTATCATCATCTTTTAGGTTGTAAACGCTGAGCATCACCCAATTCCCCTCTTATTTTGGGCTTGTTTGAGGCATGTATTCGATAATTTTGCAGCACTGTAGAATATGTTGCCACTTTAAAGATACTTGTTAATAAACGTGAAAGCTGTAAGTAAAGGTTTACTGATTTCATATACTTACTGGGAAAAGAACAATAGGAACTGTCAATGTTACTGCTACAAGAACTGCTATGCGAACACACAGCAGAAGAGTGTCAAATCTGTAGACTTTTATGTAAGTGTGAAGCAATTCATCATTGACTTCTCCTGCAAGTGGAGAGATGATATTCATTAACTTAATAGCAAATGGCAGTTAAAAAGAAAGCAAATACAAGTATTAGGAGAAAAAGAAAAATGTGTTGGGTTTTTTCCAATAATCATCTGATATCCCTGCCTTGCAAGCAGCCTCTTTCTCTGTGAGTGTTTTGTCGGTTAAAGGTTTGGACTTTTTTCTGGCATGGCTCAACAAGGATCAGAAGGTGGTTATAGAGTGTTTGGATACTGGTCAGGGATGAGCCCCACAAACATACCATGTATAGAACAAGGCCCAGTCTTATAAATAACAGTACATTCTACAACAGAGGATTCGTTTGTCAAAAGTAACAACATTTAATTACATAAATGTTAATGTAAATGTTTAAATTTCTTGGTGTAATAGAAATATTGTAATTGTGTCTGTATCGGTAATACCAATGAGACCTGTTCAAGGAGTTATAGTTTCCAGAGATCCGCTTACATGTCAGGTGGAAAGGACAACACAGAAATAAACTCTAAGGGGCACATTTACTTAGCTTGAGTGAAGGATTAGAACGAAAAATAATTTGAATTTCGAAGTATTTTTTTGGCTACTTTGACCATCGAATTGGCTACTTTGACCAACTACGACTTTGACTTCGTATTGAACGATTCAAACTAAAAACCGTTAAGACTATTCGACCATTCGATAGTTGAAGTACTGTTTCTTTAAAAAAAACTTCGACCACCTATTACGCGACCTAAAACCTACTGAGCACCCATAGGCTTTCCTAGCTTTTTTTGATCGAAGAAAAAATCGTTCAATCGATGAATTAAAATCCTTCGAATCGTTCGATTCGAAGGATTTAATAGTTTTTCCTACAATAGTTCGAGCAAGCGGATTGCGGTAAATCCTTCAACTTCGATATTCGAAGTCGAAGGATTTTACTTTGACGGTCGAATATTGAGGGTTAATTAACCCTCTATATTCGACCAGTAGTAAATGTGCCCCTAAATATGTACAAAGTAAGCCTTTTTACTTTTAAAGCAGTATTGTTTGAACATTTAAAGGGAAGATTCAACGTAATTAAACTCTCTCCAGTACAGAATTATTGTGTTTCATTGTCTTATCATCATAGTAGAGCACTTCCCCTATCATTGGTTAGCAGTATCCTGGTGGATGAATTGTTCACCGCCTCTTTTGCTATCTGATTTAGACTAGGGCAGCATAAAGTCTTGAGGAGTCAGGGTTAGCATTAATCAGGAAGAGTCAGGGCAGCACAGTTTCAAGTGATAGAGCAATGCCTTGTTTCTTCTCTCCTCATTTGCATAGAATTACAAATTATATTTATGAACAATATTTAGATGAGTGAAGAAGATATGGGGCAATAGCAGTGTAGAAGAGATGATGATTCCTTCAGCAGGATGCAGATACAGTAAATTTGGGGCAACTAAGATAGTGGGATCCCTGAAGCTCAAGATTGGTTAGGCAATTATTTAGGCTGCAAATACCTTTGAAATGTTACTGGACAGATTTCATTAAAGACATTCACTTTACATTTTTTGCATATATTTTTAATTGCTTAATTTACTTACCTTACCAAGTAAGTATTAGGGTTTAAATTAAATCTTGGCTTACCGAAAAATGTTAGGTAACCAAAGAGCGCTGCAAAGAGATACATTGTCAACATGGCAGCTATGGATACATTTGCAACATTCTGCATACTCCTTCGTGAACGCCTGAAAAACAATACTATTAGTGTATTTCTCTACAAATCAATTCTAAACTTAATACATATTTACTCATACATGACACTTTTATCTTCATCACATAGCTAGGGTTGCCACCTGGCTGGTGTGTCTCAGAGTTAGTCGCTAGATCACCAGCTAGGTTTGAAGCAGTATTAAAGATTTACTGGCAATGTAATTGCCAATAAATGTGTACTTCTCCTAAAGTCTCCCTCCTGAAGTCTCTAGGACTGGAACCAATATGTTACCAATGTTATATGTAATACTTCATGTACAGGTATCATTAGCATTTGTAGGCCATACCTTCTGAGTTCACTGTAAATTGGTAAGACTTCCGGATGACACACAAAAGCAAATGCCAAAATAGGGATGGCATAGGCAGTCTGGAAGACACAAGAGAATGTATTTAAAGGCTTTGTTGGACCTTTTCATTTTTAGGTAGAGCAGGCTTCTCTTAATGGTACCTACACACTGACAGATCTACTTCGGCTTGTTTAATCCAATAGTTGGGTAAATGATCAGCATAAGGGAAATTCCACTGTTCTTAATTTCTGTGGGATATTAAAGGTCTGTATATTAAAGATATTTATGAAATGTTGAATTCCCTCTTTCACCCATTGATAAGTAAAAATCCAATACAAATGAATAGAGAGCAATGGAATTTACCTCTGGTTACCTGTGGCAAGTTCTGTTTTCTCTTTTTGACAGAAATGATCCATTTTCTCTTTGCAACAGAATCATGCAAAGATGTAACCGAAAATCCCCTCAAAGTGATTACAAACACAACCAGGTCACAAAAATAGATTTGAAACCCTTGAAGCCCATAAAATAGAATGATAAAAGAGGTCCCCCAGTACTCCAGCTATTTGTGAAATAGCATAACACTTCTTATCTCACTATTCTTTGTGTCATTTTAAAAGAAATAGTGTGGTGAGCTATAAAGTAAGCATTTATACATATGACTTCCGAAAAGCCCTAGGTCTCAGGTTTTTAGGAATACAATATTTTAATTAACTGCAGCTGGAATTATGGGGTACATTGCCAGATGGGGGCACAAAACACATAATGCTTTGTTTGATAGAACAACTTTTAAGATAATCACTTATTAAATATGATTATGTGTAGGGACTGTTTGTAAAAGTTGGATTTCATTCCTCATGGATTTGTTCTTCTCCCTATGCTAAATGGGACTTGCTCATCTTTGCCCAGCAATTATGATGGTGAGTTTACTGTGTATAAGGGAAACCTAACATTGTTTAGAAACATAACTAACCAAAAAAATAGTTTTGGGTACTACTTCATTCTGCAGCAAAATACTAGCATTTACAATTAAGACTTTCTTTACAGATTAGTATCTCTTAAGTAAAATGGATTGTAGGCTCGCAGACAGTAATTAGTATAGCAATTATATATGTAATTTTTGATGATTTACTATAGGAACACATTAAAATATCTCTTACTTTATATTTTCATGTTATGGCTCTGAAAAATTACCCACCTGTGAATTAAACACAAAATACTTTGGTTGGCAGTTATCATTGCTGGCTTCATATTCCACATCACTACTGTGCTTTTGTATGTTGTGGCCTTCATATCCGGTTTGCTGTCCTTTCGTATCTTCTAGCATCAAATTGACTCCAGCCACAACGGTGTTATTCTCTATCATCATTGGATACATGTAATAAGTATGGTTGCTTGTCATGTTTCCAAGATTATGACCCAAAAGTGGCAAAGGGCAAGGAATTTGAGTTTTTTTATAAATAACCTAGAAAAAAATATTTGGTTCAGTACATTATATTTAATATTGTCAAGAAATATTGTAGAGTAGTAAAAATCAAATATTTATACAACCAAAACAAACTGTATTCATAATGGTTGGAAGAGGTTTTCTATAAATTAAAAAACCTGTAATTGGTTAGTATTTCATGGCTCTAACAGATAGCAAGCAGGGTTCCACTAAGCTCATTGCATGTAATCTTTGTACCTGTGTATATTTTTATATTTTCTTATTGCATTGTTTGATTCTATGTTTGTACTATTAATGTATTGTAAAAACTGACAGCATTGTATGCACAAGTAGCCCTATATTAAAAATAGATATACAAATGATACATATATGCTACATTCTGTAGTTTAATTGAATTTGCACCTCAAAATTTTATGTGTAGAAATCTAGCTTTGAGTATCTTTAAACTGTGTAATGAAATGGGTTGACTGGTATTAAATTGCCTATTCCTAATTTAAAAATGAGTAATGAAAAAATAAATTAATGTTTTGACAATCATTTGTTTCCACATATCACTCATCCACAAACAATTGGCCTCGTAAAATAACTGCAGCAGCTGCCAAAGCTGGCATCCGAAAGACCCTGAGTCCTTGGCTCTTTTCACCAACATACTGCACGAGTTTTAAATTATGAACCTTGTCAGTTGTGTTGCTCATGTCTTCAGTTAAATGGTCTTTACAAGAAAATATTTTATCAATGAATTGACACTTGGAGGCCTCTTTACCAAAATTCTAATTTGTGAAATTTCTTTAAGATAAAAAAATTCAGACACCCCAAACTTGGACATGTGCTTATTTATTAAAAAACTCAAATCCTGAAAAAATAAAACTTAAAAATGTTGAAGAAATACTTAAACCCATAGAAATCATTTTCAGTTAATCTAATAATTAAAAAAAATAGAAAACCTCAAATAAAAAAAAAAATACAATAAAATGTTGCCTAGGACAACTCCTATTGACTTCTTAATGAACATGGCAGCTTTTAGATGTAGAATATTTACATTCAAGTTTCTGTTTTTAAAGGAATAGTAACACCACCAAATTAAAGTGTTTTAAAATAATTCAGTTAATAATGTACTGTTGCCCTGCACTGTGAAAAAGACTACTATAGTTATTAAACCATGCTTCTATGTAGCTATGGCGGCAGCTATTCGAAGCTGAAAAGGAGGAAAGGCTCAGATTTACAGATAAAACATTTCGGCTATGTCCCTAGCCTTTCTCAACTTTTTTAGAATAACTAAATGAATGAGTGGAAATCTTCATAGTCTCTAGCCATTATGTGAAAAACATGCTCTTATCTGAGTGAAATACAGCATGCTGTATTGTACCAGCATGCGTAAAATAATTTCTTACCACAGATACGAAAAACACCATGCAAGTTAGAGAAAATCCACTTGTATAACCAAGGTAACCTGGAGACAAGATAATTGTGTTGTATTACAAAAGGCATACATGAAAACTAAAAGTTTCCTGTTAAATGAGTTATTTTGCAAGGGATACTACCACAACCATATACAGGTATGGAACCTGTTATCCAGAATGCATGGGACTTCTGGATAATGGATCTTTCCCTAATTTGGATCTGCATGCCTTATATCTACTAGAAAATCATGTAAACATTAAATCAACCCAATAGGCTGGTTTTGCTTCCAATAAGGATTAATTCTATCTTAATATAGATACTTCAAATGTAATTTTTTCACAATTTCTCTTATATTGTGGTTATAGTTAAAGAACCAGTAACAAGTTTTCTATGCATTTAAAGGTATATTGTCATGGGAAAACATGTTTTTTTTTCAAAATGTATCAGTTAAGTGCTGCTTGGAAATCCGTTTTTCAAAAGAGGCTAGACATATTGTCAGTTTCCCAAGTGCCCCCAGCTGATAAACTTCAGTCACTCTTTACTACTGCACTGCAAGTTGGAGTGATATCACCCCCCTCCCAGCAGCCTATCAGCAGAACAATAGGAAGGTAACCAGATAACAGCTCCCTGGTAGATATAAAAATAGCACTCAATAGTAAAAATCCATGTCCCACTTCAACTCCTTCAGTTACATTGAGCAGGAGAAACAATAGCCTGCCAGAAAGCAGTTCCATAGTGCAGCACTGGCTCTTTCTGAAAGCACATGACCAGGCAAAATGACCTGCGATGACTGCCTACACACTAATATTACAACTAAAAAAATACACTTGTTGGGTTAGGAATAACATGTTACATTACATAAGTGAATTATTTGCTGTGTAAACAGTGTAATTTAGAAATTAAAACGACACCTTAAAAATTCTGACAAAAATCCCTTTAAATATAATCTAAATAGTAAATAGTTTTCCACAAACTTCAGTGAAGTTTACAAATTAAAGGAAACAAAATGTTGAAAATGTTCATTTGTCTGCCTATTATGTGCTACTGTATGACTACAATACTATTGAGATGGAGGCCATTCCTAACTAGTATGCAATAACAGTATAAATGACATCTGCTTTATATTGCGGACGTACTCAAGCTCAACTTACTTGCATCTTTTCTGTACTTGCTTCAATGTTGATTCAATCTTTAATGGGTTTAACTTATAGATTGGAACCCACAAATGGTTTTCTGTTTGGATATTGGCCAATTATTCCTTTTAATAATATGACGTTTCTACTTATAGTAGAAAATAGTAATAGTAAAAGGTTATGAAGCTTATTCATTAACTTAATTTGGTTATCTAAAAGGCTTAAACCAAAGGGGCTACAGCCTGACACTAGGATTACACAAGACTAGTTTAGCTCTAAGGTTATTTGTTATACAGTATGCCATTTCTTAAATTAAAGAAAATTACCTAAATTTTTTAGGAGTGATAGTGGAAGGATAATCCCAACAGACACTAATATGACAAGGTAGTTTCCATTTAGGTACCACTCCCTAAAAATAGAGACAAATGTGATCATTAGTTAATGTCTATATACCTTTAATATTCTATAATATATAATCACAATGTATACTAATGTAACTAATTCTGAAAATGAATACACACCCAGAATCTTCATCAATTCTCATAAAGGTTCGGATGACTTCAGGGAGTTCATACTTTATAATAAATAAATAGCTGGACATTGCTGGAAAACAAATAAATATTGAGTTATTAGAAAAAAACCTTTCCTGCCATGTAATTCACAATTCACAAATTTTACAGCATTCAATCAAATGGCTAATTAAATATGATAAAAATATGTATAGAAAGCTGCACTTCAGCAAGAGGAGCCTTTAGAGAAATCATCTGATGCCTTAAGAAACAGGAGAGCTGTCTGGACTTGCCCAATATGTCTGCACCGAGGCTAGCTGATTACCTTGTTTCAGGCACAGGGAGGGACTGGGTCGGCAGGACACTGAGAAAAAATCTGGTGGTTCCCGGTAACCCGCAACAACTGTCCTTTCACTCTATCATGGCCACAATTAATGGGAATATTGGTAAGCGGTACACAACGTGAAGCACACGTGTCATGATAGGGAATGCGGCCATTCAGTATGCATTATGAGACTGTTCACTTCTTAGGGCACAGACTCTTTTCCAGTTGTATGTATAACTTTGTTTATAAAGCACTGCTAGTATACAGCGGTACAATTTTACAATATTGAAAAGTACACACAGGGAAGACAAGCATTATAATAAGAGTCAATAAGTCCGTATAAATATACAGAAAGTAAGCCTTCAGTTGAAGTGAGCTGATGACGTGCAGGCACAAATAAGAAGGGATCGAGCACAAAGATTTCAAAGACTGGTAAGGTAATTCTAGTGCTTCTTGAGTTTGTTTTTTAAGGGTTTGAGAGAGTGTTCCCTATAGAGAAATTCATGGAAAGAATTCCAAAGTTAAGGAAAAGCAAGATAGTAAAGTTTAAGAATCAGGCAAGATGAATTGTAGCAAATTTAATATAGGAGTAGTTAGCATGGTAAGAAAAACTCATTTAGATAACTCTAAAAACACTGATAACCTGTGCATACTGCTTTGATTATAATAAAGAATCCACTAACTCTATTGCTGCAGTGGAAATGGTAGAACTGAACTGATGAGTGATGAATGATGAGTTCTGTGAGCACATAAACGCACAAGGCATCACTGAGAGTTAATAAGATGATACATAGGGGCCGATTTACTTAGGGTCGAAGTGAATTTTTGAATTCAAAAACTTTGAATTTTGAAGTAATTTTTGTGTACTTCGACCATCGAATAGGCAAAAATTCAAATCAAATTGAAAATACTTCACAAATTCGACCATTCGATAATCAACACTTTGCCACCTTAAACCTGCCGAATTGCTGTTTAGCCTATGGGGGACCTCCTATAAACTAAGGGGCACATTTACTTAGAGTCGAATATCGAGGGTTAATAAACCCTCAATATTCGGCTGTCGAAGTTAAATCCTTTGACTTTGAATATCAAAGTCGAAGGATTTAGCACTATTCATTCGATTGAAGGAATAATAGTTTGATCGAACGATTAAATCCTTCGAAGGATTTTAATCCATCGATCGAACGATTTTCCTTAGATCTCAAATTGGCTAGAAAGCCTATGGGGACCTCCCCCATAGGCTAACATTGAGGTTCGGTAGGTTTTAGGTGGCGAAGTAGGGGGTCGAAGTTTTTTTTTTTTTTAAAGAGACAGTACTTCGACTATCGAATTGTCGAATAGTCGAACGATTTTTAGTTCGAATCGTTCAATTCGAAGTTGAAGTAGCCCAAAAAATACTTAGAAATTCAAAGTATTTTTTATTCTATTCCTTCACTCGAGCTAAGTAAATGTGCCCCTGCGTGTTTGGCTAAGTTTTGAGCAAAGTATTTTTTTGTAAAATCGTTCAAACGATTTAATCGATCAATCAAACGATTTTTACTTTGATCGAAAAAAATACTTTGACTATCGAAGTACCAAATTCGATGGTCGAATTTCGAAGTTTTTTAACTTCGAAATTCGACCCTTAGTAAATGTGCCCCATAGTGTAATGTTTGAGACAGAAATCCAATTCAACTGGAATTAACTGTGTTACTTTGGGATATGCTTTAAGATGCATTTAATTGATGAGACCCATACTTGTCTTTTGTTAAATGTCAAAGTATCAAAGGCATTCATAGCTTTCCCATGAGTTCATGTTATTTCAGGCACAGTTTACCAGAAAAGGAATGAATGTTTCCTTTTGTGATGAATAGAGAAGCTTGATAGTTCATCTGGTTAAAGCTTCATAAAGATGATATTATTTCCTGTTTAAGACAGGAAACCCAATGTTTATGTATGAAATACTGTTAATATACACTTATAAAAGCAATGTTCTCTTACCTCCAATGTTCTGCATTGTGATCGATGAAAAGGCTGCAATTTTTCCTGCCCACCCAAATGCCTTTTCACCTAATTTTTCATATATAAGTGAACCTATTTATTAAAAAAAGGCAACAGTCAGATGTTGATGCACATTATATTGGCTGTTGGATATCATTCTTGTCATTATACAGATATTCTACACCACAACAAGAATATTAGGCTCACTTAAGTTCAAGTTTTTGACACACCCATACACACATACTCTCTCTTCCACTCCATACAAGTAGGTAAATTCTGCCCAGTTAAAGGGCAATGACACATAGGGCTAATTCAGTGCTTTAAGATCTGTGTTTTCAGTAGCCTGAAAACACAATGCTAAAAAGCTCATAGAAACCCCTCGTAGACTATAGTGTAAATCACCTGAGAAGCTAATATCAGGGTTTGTGAAATGAAAGTAGCCTAGAAACACACACAGATCCTTTTTCAGGCCTCTATTATCTGACACTAGTGCTGACACTAGAACTTCTAAATTCATTTACATTAAAGTCAGTGGCAGTTACTTTTGGCTACTAAAAAGTGCAGCACTGGAAGTACCTTTAGTAACCCTGTGTGCCTATGCCATAATACTTCTAGCCTGTAATCTTCAGGTGCAGTCAATTGTTTTTTCCCTGCATGATATAATTGATTTTACATATTGTACATTTGAAATGTATAGATTTATTTATTGTGAAAATTAAGTTTATCCAAGCCTTATAAACTCAACAATCCAGAAGCATACAGACTACAAGCTTTCACTAGGAAAATGCAGTACCCAAATGGATATATTTTAGTTTCACATTTCTTACATTTTTTAGTTTTAGTATATGGCCCAGTGCAAACATGTTAGAATATGATCCTATACAAAAGATATAACTGGGAATTTGGGAATTCTTCATACCTCCTTCCTTTGCTGTCTTCAATAAAAGATGAACAGAATACAGTGATAACACTGCAACTCCCAAAAGAAGAAGCCTGGAATAAAAATTAGTACATTAATATGGCAGCAGCCGAGGTTACTTTTTTACTTTTAACAGCTATACAATGTTGTTGTGTTGGCTACTGATAAACAATACTATGGTTCTAAAATAAAAAGAATTGTTTTTGTAAAATAGAAAAGCATGAAAACATTTTGCTTTGACTATAATAAGAATGCCTAAGTGACATAATAAGAACAATTATATGTAATAGAGCCATCTATTCTTGTATATGGTCAAGGCTGTGCAAACACTACGAAAAATCACAATGCAAAAAAGGACAGTATCACCTATAAAAAATGTTTAATAGATACTTGAAAAGCAAAACCAAAATTTAATTTCCATACCATAAAAAATGACAGCAGTGACATTGTAATTTATTACTTTACAATGAACTAGCAAATATTTTCATTCATTTCTACCACATAAAAAAACAGTGCCACAGTTCTTCACCTTTGAGTTAACCTTTAGTATGATATTGAGAGTGATATTCTGAGAGAATTGGCAATTGGGTTTCATTTTTTTTTTTTGTGGTTTTGCGTTATTTAGCTTTTTATTCAGAAGCTCTCTAGTTTGCAATTTCAGCAATTTGGTTGCCATGGTCCAAATTAACTTAGCAACCATGCACTGGTTTGAATAAGATGCTGTAATATGAATAGGAGAGGAACTGAATAGAAAGATGAGCCTTTAAAAAGTAGCAATAACAAGAAATCTTTACAGATCATTTATTTTTAGATGGGATCAGTGACCCCCCACTTGAAAGCTTGAAAGTATCTGAAGAAAGCAAATAAGTTAAAAAAATTTAAAAAAAAAAATAAACAATGAAGAACATTTGAAAAGTTGCTTAACACTGGCCATTCCATTACATACTAAACATTCACTTAAAATTAAACCACACCTTTAAAGGAGAAGGAAAGTCTTTTTTTTGCTTGGGGGTGCTAACAGTTAAGCACCCCAAGTGATTGTATTTAATTATCTGACACCCCCGGCCGGTGCTCCAATCAGCAGAAAACTGCACCAGCCCGGGTTTTTCTTCCTGCTTCTTCTTGCAGCTGCATATAGCGCAGAAGAGTGAAAAACCAGATTTAATAAAAAAAGCCGGATATTTACCTCTACTACGCATGCGTCTGTCTCTGGAAATTTGAAGAGCAAAGAAGATGATCGATCCATACTGCTCGCTGGCAGAATCCCAAGTCGATGCAGTTTTCTGCTTATAGGAACACTGGGTGTCTGGTAAATAAATACAATCACTTGGGGGTGCCTAACTTTGGCACCCTAGTTAAAATAATTTTCTCTAATTTTTTCACACTATATAGGTCACTTTAAACACTACACCCTGTGATTAGCCTTGTACAAACTTGACTCCCTTACTTTAATGCAAAAATGTTCCATGTACATAATTAGTTATGTTATGAGTTTTGTTAAAGGAAAACTATACCCCAAAATTAAAACTTTAAACAACAATTGATATGAAATGATGTGGCCTATTTAAGAATTTTATCAAACTGGTATATATATTTAAGTAAATATTTTCCTTTTACATCTCTTGCCTTGAATCTGATTCCATGATGGCACCTGTGCTACCTCAGAGATCACCTGACCAGAAATACTCCAGCTTTAACTGTACAGGAAGAAGTGTGAAAGCAAAAGACAGAACTCTGTCTGTTAATTGGTTTGTGGCCTAATATGTATGGTTAGTTTGAGTGCACCATGAATCCTAGGATCCCAGGGACGACCATTCTTCTTTAAAATAGCAATTTTCTATTTTTGATTACCCAATGGCACATACTCATGAAAAAGTATATTATTATGGAAATGTTTTATTTACATGAAGCAGGGTTTTACATATGAGCTGTTTTATGCAATATATTTGTATAGAGACCTACATTGTTCTGGGGTATAGTTTCCCTTTAGTTAATGGGAAGTTGAGTTATGACATGAATTAAGTATTGTCTGATGCATAACAAAAGTGCTGCCATTCCATTCTGTGGAAGATAAATAATCATTACTGTATAACTAGTACTTGAATTAAGTGGTTGTGTAATAAAAGGCACTCAGTTTGCCTAGTAGCAGTAACCTATAGCAACCAATCAGCAGGTAGAATTTACTGGTCACCTGGTTAAAAGCAAAAATCGTATTGTTTGCTATGGATTATTGATACAGGGCAAATGTAATGCCGTTTATTACATACTAGACATTAAGCCCGTTAAATTAACGGGCGCTAGAACATAGGCTGCCAGAGACAGTCCGTGGGGCACATGCGCAATCCCGCGGACACAGGGACTGGACGCAGAGACACTCCAACTTTATTATATAGGATGGGGGTTAGTTCTTAAAGGCTTATGTGATTTGGTGGTTGTTTGTTAACACATAATGATTTGGGGGCCAAATAAATTCACAGTGTACAAATGAATTGATAAAAACAAAAAGTTATTTCATGTCTTAGAATGCAAAAAACAATATATTTCCATGAATACAATCCTATTTAATGCTTTGAAAGGAAATATTTGAGAGACTTGGGACTAATTTATTCATTGCTGTTGTTAAAGGTTTAAAATGCACTGATTCTTTAAGATTTGTTAAAATATGTTTGAGGGAAAAAGGCTTTTCTGAATCCTTAAGCCCCCCATTAATTTGCATTCTGTTATTGTAATGCACGGCTTTGCCAATGAGCCACCTTATAGAACTTAAAGAGACTGCTAAAAGGAGTCAGATTCTGAGGAATTAAGACATTGATCAAAGCAGTGAGTGTTTTTATAAAGGGACCTGTTTGCTGAACAGCATTCATCATGAAAGTCAGTCAGTAAAGTGTTGATAACGGTCGTAAAATGTTAATTGCTAGGAATCCATATGTTTAAAACTATGCAAGTAACATGCTATACAGTTCTTTAGAATTATACAAATTCTGGTTGTTTTGACTCCCTGTTCTGTACGAAACTCAAAATGTTTGACATGATAATGTATTTGAGCTAGGGGCTGGGCAGGTAGACAGACCTGCAATTTCCAGTGAATTAATCAAGACATTTTGTAGTTTAATCTCTCACTTTATATTCAGCAGCCAGCACTACCTGTTTACTGTTTACTGCAATTTACCAGTATTAGAAACACTATGAGCAGTGGTCTGAAAGGCTGCTTGGACTAATGGCAAGCTCTCATCTGGTGTTCACTGTTCAGAGAGGGGAAAAGCAAAAAAGGCAGCAGGAATCTGAGTGACAAATAGAGAGGATTTCACAAGTAAAGTATACAAGATTTGATGTAAGAGGTAGAATGAGTAAACCAAACAGCTTGGCAGAATGGAGACACAAGAACATGGAAAATACAAAAATAAAATAATTAAGAAGGTAAGAAGGACATAGCTCAATTAGCAAATTGAAACCTGCCTAGTAACCCGTAGCAACCAATCAGTGATTAATTTTGTTCAGCCATCTTCAGGTAGAACAATAAAAGCAAACATCTGATTGGTAGTAGTGAGCTACTGTGAGGGAAATCACTGCGCTACATGTGTATTAATATATGGTAAATCCAAATGTATTAGTAATTAGGAACACCAGATGATGAATTTATATGTTCCTTTGCAATTTTAATGATTATTGATTCCCCCGCTGAATATAAAGCTCTGTTTTATCTTGTATTAACTTTGGTAAAGACATGAAAAAAAAAACAACTTGGATATGTTAGGTGTAATTTAATTTGCTTGCTTGGTACTCACATAAAAAGTATTATTCCAGTGTTTGCCATGGCATAGGAGAGGCCCAGAATCCCACTGCCCATTATGGCATTGCTTAGGTTAAATACTGACATTCCAAATGAAGTGGTTCCAGGGTGCTTAAAAATAAAAGAAAAATGTTTGGAAAACCTAATTTAGTAATGAAAAAGTGTAATTTTTGTGTTCTCTCTGGGTGCCATAAGATCATACATTTTATCACCCCACGTTATCTTTTATGCTGTAAGAGTTGCAATATCCATAAAGAAGTTAATAATTAGACAGAGGTCAAATGTATAGACATTGTCCTTGATGTAAAAAGATCTGCAGTGACAAAGTAACAGATATGGTGAGGCCACGGAGTTAATGAGCACATTTCAAAAGTGATACAGTATATGAAATGGGATATCACAGATCAAGCAACCGTTTCTATGATTGATACGATTGAAGACCAACTTGTTCTGTGATTCTAAAATCATTTTTATAATGTAATAAATGAACACATGAACCCTATTTAGCAAAGGGTAGGGAACTCGTTCATAAAGTACTTACATGCTCTTCAGTATATTCTTCTAAGCTTTTCTTTCTAAGTCCATTGGTAAGAAACTTTTGACTTTCTTCATCTTCTTCACCAGGATACTGACTATACATGAAAAAACAACAATTACATTTAACATCTTTAAATACATGCTAGTTGCACAAAATTTTGAAGACCTTGTTGTACAGTGCTGGGCAATATAACATTAGCCTTTCGAAATTAAAACAAATTAGGAGAATCTGACCTATTTACTATACTTTTCTAGTTTAAACTCAAGCTGTTGAATTAATCCGTCCTTTCATCCACTATCAAAGACAGGCCCCGACTGGAAATCTGTGGTTTCTGGCATATGCCAGAGGGGCTGCTGTAAGGTGCCATAGGCTGTCACTATTTAGTTGGCTGCTGGAAGCTGTTTGGGCCTCTGTGTACTTGGAATGCCAGGGCCTATTTTGACTCTCAGTCCAGGCCTGATCAAAGAAATTATTTTAGCCTCGTGATGTGAAAATTCCGGCAGTTGCTTGTAATATACATCTATTCTTTTAGCTGTTATTGGAGTCTAGAGAAGGCCAGCACAGAGTGTGCCACCAGATTGTACTGTTAAGTTTGGTTAATTTTGACTTGCTACCTGTAGATACTTCCCCAATACATTGACAGAGCTGACTGCAACCTCTAAGAAATATTTCTGTCATGAATGAAGTGACTCTGCTGACACTGTGTTTGTTCAAGAATTATAAAAATCATATTCCCTCTATATATGATGGAGATTATTTATCAAAGGCCGAATTTTAGAATAATGTGAATTATTTGAAACTCTAATAAATTAATTTATTCACAATTCGAATGGTATATTTTTTTATGAAAACACATCTAAAATTCAAACAAATAGTCCCTACCCGAGACTTCAAACTCTGAGAAAACCCCCAAAATATTCTTGCCAAATTTGTTTTGACACGTGACAATTTTTTTCTCCCATTGGAGTCTATGGGCATCATTTTGGGGCAAAACTTTGCAAACATTTTGATCATCACCACTATTAACATATTCAAGTAGTTCAAGGGGCCTCTAGCGTTGACTTCTACATGAACTCAACAGGTTTTTGGTTCCAAATATTTGAATTTGGAAGTGTCCACTGTCAAGTTGTGATAAATCTCACATTCCAATTCAAATTCCAAATTGTGAGTTTTAACCAAAAAAATTTAAAAAAATTCTATTTACCATTCAAACCTTAGTAAATCTGCCCCTATGTGTGTTTTTTTTACCTTAACAAGATCCTCTTTCTGCAAAATGTACAGTATGTCATCATCACTGTGATCCCCCAAATGTATTTGCTAGGGTTCATTTTTACCATACATGTTTTATTTGTATGCTTTGGTAAAAGAAGTCCATTTACTTGATTCAAAAACGCTTATTTGGTAAAATGATGAGTATTCACCCTGATACCTTTGTGTAGTGCATATATTTATGAATTTTAAGGGGAAAGGGTATAACACTAGCAAGGGACAAAATGGGCATAATTATTTGATATTTAGCCAACACATACATCTATTACTTAATGTAATTACACTGCACTAAAATTATTGTGATGGTCCAACCTGCTTATAGTAACTCTTTCAGAATCCATTTCTTTGTAACAACTCTCATCAGTGCTTATTCCACTGCAGCTGTCACCGTCGTGATCCATGCTAACTCTCTGTAGTTCCATGCAATCCTTTGGAATCAGTCAGCGGTTTACCAATTGATAAGCCACTTTTTTCAGTGCAAACAGGATTGCTGTTACTAAGTGCCCTTACACAACTTGTTAGCTTCAAGAACACCTTGTTCTGCAAACAAAATGTAAAGGCGTTACTTCACTTTGATGCAAATTACTTGACATGCTTGCTTTGTGTGACAAGACACTGAAAGAACTGCAATTGTCAAAATTCCTGAATGCATTAAACAAGCTAATACACATGAATTGCAGTATATGTCATATTGCAGCTAAATAGAAGTTAAATGTAGATTTAAGAATTGTAGATGGAAAAGAGTGTGACAATTGTGTGTGCTAGCTATATTACATTTTCACACAATTAAGTTTATATAAAATACATCCTGTTCTCTTGTCAATTAAAGTATCAGCTTGTTACAGTACTTGCTGAATTGATTACATTACAAAAAACATGATGTAACATTTACAATCTGCAACATTTTCAGTGCTAAAACTGCATGAATAGGATTATATACCTTATGCAGTGACATATTATGGAAAGATTTACATGTGAATGTTACATTATTCTATTTCCCATTTCAGTGGCATGAAATTGTTTTCATATTTCTGTCCCTTTTGGGGTAAAACACAGAACTATCTATAATTAATAAATGTCTACACAAACATATACATTATATTTAGTTTTTAAAAACGTACAAGAGTTTTTTTTTTTTTTTTTAAATAAATCACTTATAAAGATGTAGAATGTAGACATTTCCAAAAACCTGCAGAATATAAATAAAACCAAGAAATAAACTCTAGCTGTTACATTACCTTCAGTTCCACTTTGCCCACTGGCTATGTAGTTATTTGAATACTGCACCTTTTCTTTTTTGGCTAGCTGCGATGACAGAAGTTTCCAGTGCAAGTCATTTAGAGAGTAGTATTTAAAGACAAGAGGGGAGTGTATTCCCTGAACCAATCACCATTATTTAGAGGGCCAAGCCTCCATAGATTGCATCAGATTTGGAAGATAAAATGATTATACTAACTGTTGTGTACCCATTGAGTTTAGATTTGCATATCTATCTTAATTGTTCTGTATCCTGCGGCAAAGAAAGGAGGGGAGCAGATGCTTTTTGTTTTCCCTTTACTGCTAGAATTTCCCTTTCATCTCTTTCTTGCAGATTGTTAAAGGATATAATTATTTTAATTTTTAAATGCTTTTAATTGACTTTAAAATAGTTGTATTTTGTATATTTTTTTAAGATGTGAGCCTGCCCTAATTAGGTTCCTCTGTATTTATAGCTTTCAAATAAGCTTTCTTGTTTTGCTTACAAAAATAAAAATTTATAATCCATTTTTTTGTTCACCTTTGAGTTAACTTTTAGTATGATGTAGAGACTGATATTCTGAGACAATTGACTAATTGTTTTCATGTTTTATTTGTAGTTTTTGCGTTATTTAGCTTTTTATTCAACAGCTCTTCAGTTTGCAATTTTAGCAATATGGTTGTTAGGGTCCAAATTACCCTAGCAACCATACATTGGTTTTAACCAGAGTCTGAAATATAAATAGAAGAGGCCCTGAATAGAAAGATGAGTAAATAAAAAGTAGCAATAACTATACATTTGTAGCCTTAAAGAGCATTTGTTTTTTAGATGGTGTCAATAATCCTCTTTTGAAAATTGAAAGAGTCTGAAGAAAAAGGCAAATAATTAAAAAATTATAAAAAATAAATAATGAAGACCAAATTAAGTTATTTAGCATTAGTCATTCTATAATATACTTAAAGATTAGATTAAAGGTGAACCAGCCCTTTAAATATAATGAGGAAAGTGTGAGTTTTTTTGTAAACCTGAGGCATGAACATTTCACAACATGTATAGTTTCATAAATGATAAGCAGTTTGCTTTTTTTTTTTTAAAGTATCTTTGTCCATGCTTATTAAAGTAATAAATCTATAATTTTAATGCATTGACAAGAGCATTAACATTTGTAGCATTTCCAGGAAAGCATCAGTATTAAATTAAATATATATATATGCTTCTTGAATAACTGCCATACATATCGATATATTTTTAGAATTAACTTTGATTAACTTAAACAGCTGTGCAATGATTTTGTGAACTCATAAAGCAGTAAAGCATTTAAATGATAGACAGCAGGCAAGGATTGTGTTAAGGAATGAATATCCTTGCTATTGTTACAGAATAGCTGTAAAAGTGGTAATCGATACAGGTATAGGACCTGTTTTCCAGAATCCTCTGGACCTTTTGGTAATTTGGATCTTCATACCTCAAGTCTACCAGAAAATCATATAAATATTAAATCCAATAGGCTGGTTTTGCCTCCAATAAGGATTAAGTATATCTTAGTTGGGATTAAGTACAAGCTACTGTTTTATTATAACAGAGAAAAAGGAAATCATTTTAAAAAATTTGGATTGTTTGGATAAAATGGAGCCATTCCGTTATTTGGGCCTTTCTGGATAACAGTTTCCAGATAAGGATGCCATACCTGTACTACCTTTGCTTGGTATATATATCTCTATCACAATATTTCACCAGTACCAAAAACTAACTTCATAACAAATAGGGATGCACCGAATCCAGGATTCGGTTCGGGATTCGGCCAGGATTCGGCCTTTTTCAGCAGGATTCGGATTCGGCCGAATCCTTCTGCCCAGCCGAACCGAATCCGAATTTGCATATGCAAATTAGGGGTAGGGAGGTAAATCACGTGACTTTTTGTCACAAAACAAGGAAGTAAAATGTTTTTCCCCTTCCCACCCCTAATTTGCATATGCAAATTAGGGTTCGGATTCGGTTCGGTATTCGGCCGAATCTTTCACATCAGATTCGGGGGTTCGGCCGAATCCAAAATAGTGGATTCGGTGCATCCCTAATAACAAACTGTATCACAGATTCAGAGCACCCCTTTAAAAACTGATAAAAAGGTTCCTTGATGCCTAGTAACCCAAAATAGCCCTTTGCCTAGGGCAATGCTAGATATACATCCAGCCCTGATATTTGTATGTATGTGTAATTTAATTTACATACAGTAGCTTCTTGTGTACTCTGCACTATACACTAAGGGCTTTGAAATGGGGTGATCCATCACCCCAAGGGAAATCTCCTCTCCTGTGGGTGATGAAGCACCTGTTAAACACAAAATTGGCTCTTTCTGCATTTTCAGGCAATTATCTGGATCCTAAAGCAATACATTTATAGCGCAGATGGGGATGAATACAAGAACATTGTATATAAATACAAAACTACAATTACATTTAAGATTAAATGCAAAGTTTTAAAAACAAAAAGAAGGCAATTGCTGGCCAAAAAAGCGTACAATCCATGTACTGTTGGTGGGTTAACTGCAGATATATAGAGAGAGGTCAAATTACGCTAACACTAAGGTCAAATTGCTTCCCAACATTATCAGCTCTCAGAGAAACCTTTGGGAATTTATTAATTTGTTTTAATTAGCTTGTTTCTGCTTACAGATTAATAAATGATCACTTTCTCTAGATACCTCATATGTTACAAGATCTACATGCTAAATTGGGAATGGCATCTAGTTATATAACTTTACAGACATTATTAAAATATATTCTTTATCAAAGAAAGATGCAGAGAACAGTGGTGATATGTTGTAAAAGTGATAACTAAATAATTTGTTACCTATGGAGTCATTAATCTGCAAAAAGGATCAAATCTTTGCCCTAGGTTTAATAGGGGGGAAATGATATTAAGGGCATTGGCAAACATGGAACTGAATGACACTACCCTCTCTAAAAAAAAAAAAAAAAGATTGCTTAGTGAGACCACTGCAGGTAAGCTACCCCCCATGTTTTGCAAATAGCCTTAGTGGAATCTTCTTCCTAATGCTTCAAACTGTATGTACAACAGTAAATCTAACCCTGCACACAGCAGGAGCCTTAACTTTCTGCTTATGGATGACATTTATTAATGGGGACCCGTCGCCCACAAAAAATATTCAAAATCCTATTTTATCACATTAGTCAAGCAAAATGAACTTTAATTACACTATATAAATTATTTATATCTTGCTTCCTTCAGTCTGGGAATTCATAATTATAGCAAGCAGGCAGGAGCCATTTTGTGCAAACTCTTAAGGCAAGCCTTGTATCATCTCAAAATCTTGTTTGCCCAGGGCATAGAGGAATGGCAGACAATATTTGATTGACAGCTGAGATTTTTAAATGAGCTTAGAACAGCTCTGAATAAAAAAAAATAGAAATTGGATTTCATGTTTAATTTGAAAAGGACTTTTATTATACAGATTTTTGTGTCTGGGTGACAGGTTCACTTTAAGTTACTATGACTTAACCTCCCTAAGTTGCTTCTAAATTTGGTGACTGTTTCCAGACTGCTATAAAAGTTTGGTAAAATAGTAATTGCCACATTGTTATCTTTATTTTACTAAAATGCTACCCTTTCCCGGATATTGAGACTAATGGCCTAAAATTATGTTTTCGGCCACTAGTACATCTTCAGAATATAACACTACATACTTCATGCCATTTAGCAATATTTTTAATATGCAATATAATTTAGAGGCAAAATCATTGGCACACCATAAGCACCAAAATAATTGCTAAATGATTATTATTGTTATTAGTAGTAGTATTTTTGTTGTTAGGATTATTATTATCCCATCATCTGCAGGGTAGAAAAACTTTACCAAATAATTTGAATTGTCAGTTTTCAAACAAAAACTAGCATCATACAGGCCAAAATCCTCGATCATCATGAAGACAAAAAACATCTTCCAATTATAAAAGGGGACATCTGCCATTTACTTTTACGTGATTCAAGTTTTTCCCCTTAAAAATTCAACCAGAAAAATTCAAGGCTTAATAAACAGACCCCTTCATTTATGCAGATATAAAGGGGTTAACCGATGGTTAGAGTTCAGGATGGAGTTGCTACAATCTACATGTACTCCTCAGGAATAGGAATTCCTTAAAACTGTTGCTTTGATAAAATCGATTAACCTGTAGCGGATGTTTATTAATCCTGTTTAACAAATAGTGTACTTATTTTTTCTTGTATATAAAGATTTATTTATGAGTTTGTCACCCTACATTTTTTCGTTGCTGCAACCAACCCAATCATGCTGTGAGTCACTGCTGTAACTGGCTAATTCTTGTGAGCAGTTTGTCTGCACTACTGAAAAACAAATGTTTGTAATAGGGAAAAATGTTAGTTTAAGAAAGCACTTATTAACCATTTATGCCTCAACTGTAGTAAAAAAAAATTATGAAACATCTACTACAGTTTATACTATCACAATCTGGATATTTGCTAGTTTACCTGTATTACTTAGGTCCCTGTCTTACAAATAATACCATTCACCATTCACTTTTTCATTTATTTTACTATGACTTATACCTTTACTTTTATGTATACTGGTGTTTATTTTTCTATCCAATGTTTCTATATAACTTATAAAAATAAGGATAAAATAAACAGTAGAACTAAAAAATAAAATGTAACATGTCCATGACCCCTGGAATTTTGGCGCCAAAACAGAGGGGAAGGGTGGTAAGAGCAGGAACAAAGAAAACCCTTAACCAAGATGAAGTCTACATTGTCAGAACATGGTGAATTCTAGTTAGTGAAGTCACTGTGCATGCGCAGTAGTGCGGCGACATCCACCAGATGACCCAGAAGTGACCTGCCAGCTGGTGCACAAGAATGTAGAAGAGGGCACAGGCCCAGTGGTTGGCCTTATAGTGTAACCGTGCATTTTCTTTAAATTGCCTTTCAACCTGTTTTTGAAAAAGCTAAAAGGATCTGTAGCCTTCATGTGATGGGTAAATATCATATCATAAATGATATGTAGAATATAGATATATGAACCTTAGCTGAATGTAAACAAATTTATGGAGCGTGGAGAAGAGTAGCAAAAGACACATCCTTTAGAAAAAATAGTTAAATTCAGACCATGTGACAGATTTATTGCAAGCAACCTGCTTTGTGTTTCCTCTATAAATAGCTAACCGTTCACACAGACAATGACAATGTTATATGAGTGTAGATATGCCTATTACAGTACTAAAAGTCTGACTGAAAACAGCCAGTTGTAAACAAAAGCAGTAGAGTTTCTCGTTATTCTTCAAAAGTGTGCCTTGACTAATACTCATTTTGCAAGAGACACTATTCCAATTTTCACATTGTTGTGACCACACAAGAACATGTTGAATCACTGATCAATCATTTTGAAAATGCTGCTCAGAGAATGAAAGCAGGGTCTACTGGTGGTAGGCAGAAGAGTCATTTGTCCAGGGTGCAATAGAAGGCTAGGCACATGCCTCAGATACCTTCCTACATATAGTTCCAACTGTCTGAGAGCAACATATTCAAGTAAAATTTATTGCGACAAATACCCATCAAAAGGCTCCTACTTATAGCTAAAAACTGCATTTGTCATCTTGCCCTCCCTGCAACAATGAAAAAGTGAATGTTATTCATAAGATTTACTAAAGTCCCACTTATTTTGTTTGAATTTAAAAACAGTATTTTTTATAGATGCATGTGACTTTCCATAGATTCATTTCTTTTACAAGCAAACATTACCTTAAATGATGTCAAACTTGAAACTATTTTATCACACGTTATCATGGTTAACAGAAATAACTTTACGAACAAAAATGATTTAAATACAGGTTCATTACAGTATTAAATCTTAAAAACAGTGTCAACAACTCAACATGTATGTGATATAAATAATGCACAGACTGCAATGCCTACATACACATAAATGAAGATTAGTATACCTTTAGGACACACAGTATTCATAGCACCCTGTCACCTATGAGGTAATGATGTATAAATAGTGTGACTGTAACACACCGCTGCAATGTACACACAGCTGCCACTGCACACAGATACAGAATGTAAAGAATGAATTTTCAGAAAATAAATAAAAAAATTTAATTTCAGCAATTAAAATTTAAAAAGGGACAATTGACAAATTGTCATAGAATTCACAAAAAAAGTGTATATAGATTTTCTGTTTTTAAATAGTTGCTAACTATTTGTATCACCCTAAACACCCTAATGGGCCATTCTTTTGGCTTTTTGATAATTTGGCCCACAGGCTAAATGGTAACATTGCATTCTGATTATTTGGTGTGCTGGTCATGCAATTCAACTGCATTTGAAGTGTTGTTGATGTGTGTTCCTTCTCACTGACAATTTCTGATGATTTATGCAGTATGTCCTGACATGAATCATTGGTGGAACAATTAGCAGACCAGCTGCCATCCAATGGGACTACTAATGGCCGATCAAAACCCATTATGAAATTGCTCAATTTTCTGAATCAACACTTATCTTTGGGTCTCTGTGACATAAACTTTGACAGACCATATTGATCATGTGTGGATGAGTCCATATTGTTAAGGCACATGTGTGGGTATCTGTGCAGTATGGCAATAGTAGGCAACACAAGTGAATTCCTGGCAGGGTCTAGTCTGTCTAGAGGTAGACTGTAGCCCCACAAACAAATGTATTATTGTTTGCTAATTCCATTATGATAGCATGCTTTTAAATTTCAATTATCTGTACTATTTTGTATTGAGATATTTAAATTCTATAAGTGATCAAAAGAAACGAATCTTTTGTATTTAATTCGTTTTGTGGGACTTCACTACATAGCTTTGATTGAAAACCAAGTTACTTTTAACAAGACTTTAAAATAACATTCTAAATGAAGGCTACCCCAGCCAGTTGTGCTTTTATAAAAAAAATAAACTATTATATAAACTATGTATTTTATGATCAGTCAATAATTTACCACTTTCCTGCTGTTAACCGATCTGATTTTTTTTAAAAAAAAAAAAGACGTTCTTTAAATTTAAAAATTGTTTCAGTTCAGATAGCATTGTCTGCTGAATAAGAGCATTTGTCTAAGTTTACTCTATGGGCAATGGTGCAAATTACTGGCAACAGAGATTCCACAGGATGTCTAATTTTGTCAGATGAAAAGGGCCAGAATAAATCCAGATTTAATAGTATTTCTTGTTCCTGTGTCAACTATGACAATGAGAAATAACTTTTTTAGATGTTTATGATAGTCATTTTATTAATATCCTACAAATTCATACTAAAAATAGTAAGAATAATGTTTGGGATCCAGCAGTTTTATAAGTATAATGTGTTCACCTCCCACAAGAAAGCAACTTTACTTGCTCCCTGTCTAATGGTCATTACGCAGTAACTTAACATTTTCGAGGCCACAAGCTGCTAATGTTTTATTAAATTGTACTGAATGATGAAAGTTGGTTTGATTAGAGGATCTTTTTTATGGAAAGCTTTTGAAATGGGGTCGCTAGATACGGTATCATTTCACAAGTTGTGGCACCATTCTATAAAGCTATTAAAATATTTAAACATTAAAAAAAAACAATAGTATTATCATTCCACCAGCATGGATTTATTCTGCTTGGAACTTTACTCTTCTGTTACTACAGAAAAAAGGGAAATCTGTAAAAAAAAAAATTGTTTTCTTAAAATGGGCTTTATAGAAAATGCATACCTCCAAACATTTTGAAAATAAAGAGGGCCAAAACAGTTGCCCCTAATTACCATGTTCATTTTACAAAATTTGGCAGATTATGAAAGTTTCATCATATTTCTGTGTTTTTTATTCAGTTATTACAGTTTTGCTAATGAAGGCGAATTGCCCTTTACGCTGTGAGTCTAACTTCTCCCAAGGGACCTGTTATCTCATATTGTTACAATTACTTATTTGCTTATTTCAAAATTGTTACAAAACTATCTTTATGCAGCTGTGGCTGTTCTGTGCTCTCTGCCAATGAAAATGGTATTTCTGAACTTTTGGAAACAGTGTTTCAAGATAATAGATCACATACTTGCTAATGCTTTGCCATAGATTGCTGGATTAAGGGCAATTATGTTTATATATTATTGTATCCTCTGTAAACTCCTTACCCCTGTCCTGGCTCCTCTACAGCTGTTCATGCTAACCTGCTGACTGAATAAGAAAATCTGGTGTGCAGTATTATATTGATTTTGCACTTCCTTTGGGCAAATAACCAAAAACTAATTAAAGAGGGGCAGATATTAAGAAACTTCACAATGAGGCTACAAGTAGCAAGTGAACCATCAGAGAAAAGCTCTAATGGGGACCTGTCACCCAGACATAAAAACTGTATAATAAAAGTTATTTTCAAATTAAAAATGAAATCAAAACTTCCCATTCTGTACATTCTAGATGTCTTTGCACACCTCACTCCTCATGTGCATTAGGTGCCTCATTCTTTCACATAAACAAGATTGTGGCATGGTGCAAAGCTTGTCTTAATAACAGCAAACACAGCTTGCTTTAATAACCGTGTCCACAAAATGGTGCATGCCTGCTGGCTGTGATTGTGAATTCCAAGACTTTAAAAAGAAAAAAATCTAAAAAAAATATCTAAATATATTTATAATGTAAGTGAAGTTTATTTTGCTTGACTAACATCATAAAACAGCATTTCAAATTATTTCTTAAGGTGACAGGGTTAAACCAACCACATCTTTTCTAACACTTTGAGATATTCCTGTCAAAAACATAAAATATCTTTTTGTTCAGTTTGTGTTATTCTGTGATAGTTATTGACATATCAATTTTTTTGTTACCTTTAATTTTCTTAATAGTTTTATTAAAAAATATGCCATGCATAGTTTTACTGCTGCTGTGCTTTAAGCACAGCAGATTAATAACTTTCTGCATATTTTATATAGATATATCCTGAACGTGAAATAGTGTCTCGGTTTTCTAAAATGCAGTTATGGCAGTATTTCACTGTAATCATGTTTTTACAAGTGAGAAATAAATCAATGTCTGAGTGTCATACACTATCTGTTATGTAATTAGGTAACTAAGACAACTTTTCCTTCAAGTCAGGATTTGCAGATCTTTGCTATATACATTCCTAATAATAAAATCCTTCAAATTACATTATAGCTAGGTATATATACACACACACACACACTATATACTACTACTACTGTTTTCCACAAATATATCATTTATTGCTGTACAAAAATGGCAAAGCTAATATAGTATTTCTAGAAGGTGGAAAGTGGCTGTTTTAGTAGTAGGTGTTTGTAGAAGCAGTATCGTTTCTTCAGTGTCTCCTACAATGGAGTAGCATCTTCTCCCCTACCTCTTTCTTTTGGGGTTCCTCAAGGCTCTGTCCTGGGATCCTTACTATTCTCCCTCTATACTTCCTCCCTCGGCAAATTAATCAACTCGTATGGTTTCCACTACCACCTCTATGCTGACGATACTCAGATCTATCTCTCATCTCCTGATCTTAACCCAGAACTCCTAACTCGCATCTCCTCCTGCCTGTCCTCTATCTCTACCTTGATGTCGCAACACTACCTTAAATTAAACCTCTCTAAAACTAAAATGGTTCTCTTTTCTCCAACTAACACCAGTAACATCCCGAAAGTATCCATCATAGCTAACAATTCCACTATCACCCCTCTCCCCAGGCCCAGTGCCTTGGGGTTATCCTAGATTCTGCCCTGTCATTCACTCCTCATATCCAGTCACTTATTTAATCATGTCACTTCCATCTAAGGAACATATCCAAAATACGACCATTTATCACCCAAGATGCTGCCAAAATTCTTATTCACTCTCTCGTCATATCACGTCTAGACTACTGTAACTCTTTTAATTTGCCTTCCCCTCCAGAGACTGTCACCTCTCAAGTCCATAATGAACACTGCTGCAAGGCTCATACACCTCAGCAACCGCCCCTCCTCTGCCTCGCCATTCTGTCAATCCCTGCACTGGCTTCCACTACCTCTCAGAATTAAATTCAAATTAATGACCCTGACATTCAAAGCACTTCATAACTCTGCCCCACCCTACTTCTCTGAACTCATCTCTGAACTCATCTCTACTACTCTTACTATGCTCCTCTACTGACCTGCTACTAAACTCTTCTCTCATTACCTCCTCACATGCTCGCATTTAAGACTTTGAAACGGCTGCACCCCTCCTCTGGAACTCTCTCCCACGGTCTGTCCGACTTTCTCCCAACCTTTCTGCTTTCAAGAAATCTCTTAAAACGCACTTCTTTCGAGAAGCCTACCAAATGCAACACCACATACAGTACCACATTTCTCACCCACTTAATTCGATCTTGCCCCATCCCACACCTTGTGTATTACTCCCTTCCCTTTAGAGTGTAAGCTCTTTCTGCATAGGGCCTTCCTCACCTTTTGTACCATTTTTTTCTTTGTACACAGTATTGATTGTGATGTATGTTACTCCATATGTTATATGTATATAATTTCATGTGATTTAGTTGTATAATCACATTTACTTTATAAATACATGTTAATAATAATAATAATAATGTAGCCCCTAGCCAACTAGTTGAAGAAACAGATTCATGTCAAAATGCCTATTGTCCTGCATGAGGTCATTTAATGTTAAAACACATTTACAATTGTCAATACCCAGGCCTAACCGACTTGAAACATGTCTTTGAGATTTACTGTTAAAGGCCTAGTTATCAAAATTTGAATTTGTGTAATGTTAAAAGTTTTTTCTACTTTGAATAAATGGGTCAAAAAATGAAAAAACGACTTGCATTGAAAAAACATTGGTTTATTTGACACTTTTTAAGGGCTCGTACACACTTGTGTTCCTCAGTGCACTCCCCTGCAATCCATTTTAAAGTGTTGAGCTGCAGGAAAGTGCAGTAAGAAATGCAAGCCGTTCTTCTGAAGGTGCCTGCACTGACACAGGTGCAAGTAAGCGCTGAATGCAACACGCAGCATCCATCTGTGTTTGGCACTTGCATGTGCTTGTGTCAGTATGGGGCCATTTAAATCAACAGGCTGTGTTTCTGCCTGTGCTCCCCTGTGGCTGAACTGTTTAAAACTGACTGCAGTGGAGCGCACTGTGAAACGCTATTGTGTACGAGACCTAATGTTTTTGTATTATAAGGATTTTCCTACCACAATAGGTGATACCTGGCATCTGGAAATTCCATCCTGTAGACATTTGCACATCTACTAACTGAATCTGTACTATTTTATAAATTATTAATTATATTTCTTCATTGTCAGCAACGTAGCTGCCGGTAATTTGTAACACCATTTACAAAATCCCCTGCCCGCCGATAAAAACTTACATTTTTTGTGACGCTACTCCACATGGCCTGCCCCTTTTGTGTCGCTACTCCTCCATGGCTCCGCCCCTTTTGTGGCGCCCCTCGTCAGCTTCGCCCCTTTTTGCTTCACACCTGGGGCAGGGCACGTGGCCTTGGTCGGCACCTAGCAGCTGACTTAGAACTGGTGCGGACCAGGGGAATCCGACTGTTTAATTAAAACAAAGTTGGATCTTTGGTTACTTTCTAATATTTAAACAACAGCCTACAGCTTTGGCCCCTAGTGCATCTTAGGTACTCCCAGGGATGAACTGGGCAGGGAAAAAAACTGGTGGGCCTCTGGCTCTTGTGGGCTTCGCTGGCCCAGATCCACACCCTGTGCTGCTTCTCTTCCTCCTGCCGCAACCTTCCATATTCGGTCTGGTCACAGCAAAACTACACTGCAGCAGCAAGTTACATTTGTTGTGTTTTTTTCTTTTTTTAATAAAAAAGGCTGTGGCCTAAATTCTCCTCTTTGGATAGTGTTTGGAGTATTTTGGAGTGCATATTATTCTAAAGCTAATTATTTACCGTTAATATTTTTTTAAATTTATTTTTGCATTTGGGTCTCGTCCCATCATTTTACAGTCTGTTGTTTCAACCAGCAGGGGCACCGCTGCCATGAGGCGAGTTAAGAAACTTGCCTTAGGCGCAGCAGCCAGGAAGTTACCAGTGGTGGCAAAAAAAGAGGCGAAATTCCCTTTTTAAAATCAGAGAGTGCAATTGCTCTATCCACACCAGGGATGCGGCCCCCCAGGCCCGCCACATCACTCAAAACAGCAAGTGCTTGGTGTGAATGGGGTCGGCATCAGAAAGGGCACTTCAGGGCTGCAAGGACCCCCAGAACTCCACTGGTTGAGGGGTAAGTGGAATCTTTTAAATTCAATACTGTAAATTTGCAAGGAAAAAATTGAACTAATGCATGCATTTATGATCAAATACCATCTGTAAAATTATGCAATATGATACAGTGTGTATTCTAGAAACCTGTGGAAAGGGGCATGACTGAGGGACAAGTAGGAAAGACAGTGGGGTAGCATGCTTGGCATTGTGGGTATTGTAGTGCAATGACAAGCACGGAAAAGGGGGAATGGCTTAGCCTTTAAATAGAAGGGGTGGAAGTGCAGTAACCATGTCATACCTCGTGATTTCACAGGTAGTCTATGTTCCCCTCCTGCCCACCCAACATGGAGGGTTGGGAGATAGTGTTGCAGCTTTGGCATAATCTGGCTGCCCTACTGGGTAGCTAAAAATGGGGCTATAGTGTGAAGATGAGATTGGCCTGGGGCTAGGCTTAGGGGCAAGGAAGTAGGTGACGGAGGCTTAGCCTTAGGCTGGAGAACGCGTTGGTTAAGAGGGGTACTGTTAATTTATTGTAAGTTATTGTTATATGTTAGAACTGTTATATGCCACATTAAGCAGCTAGTGTTTCATACACGTCAACATGTTATTCATTTGTTATATTAATAGTAATGTTGGTCTGTTTGGTGGATATTTTACCCTAAGCTTGTGCAATGTTATGTAATAAAGCAAGCTGTGGCCTTTCCACCCAAAATGTTGTGGTTGAGTATTTACTGGGGTGTGGGGGGGTTTGGGGCCTACATTAAGTCATGCGTAAGTCAAGTGTATTAGCTATGTTTTTTTTGAGCACTAAAACAATTAAAATGTACTCATTTAGTGCACTCAAAAATAATTATTTATGACTAATTGAACTACGTCAAGTTACATGTTGAATACACAATTCTTTTAATATATGGACATGTTTATGCTTTGGCCTTGAGACAGAAGGTGTTAACACCTGAACGCCTTCCCACTTTCTTTTCTCTAGAATATTCCATCCAGACTTTCTTCTGCGATCAGTAGTTCCCAGTAATAATGCTTTCATTTGTGTTTTTCACTAAAAACAAGGGACAACTTTTTTGTTGACTTTATACATATACAGTAGCAATCAAGGGCTTCAGGAATATGAATCTACACTTAGTAGATATGCTTTACTTGTATATACATCCTTTCATGTTTACATGTGTGTGTATTTATATAGTGGATAATGTGTAGCTAAGATATTTCAAGACACCAAGGAGTTACGTGACCATATAAAAGTCACCTCTGAGGTGACTTTTAATATTTTTGTAGTTCTAAGAGGGTATATTGAGCATTATAATCTACAGTTAAATGATATATCTTAGGCAAGAGCTTTAGCTCTTTGCTGCAGAAAAATGGCTGGGACAAATAATTAATAAAAAAGCCTAATAATAATTTCTTATGTTAGGCTTTTAGACAAGTGACAGGCAGTATAGTATACAAGGGGATATAGTTCTAGAAGAGATCCACATATGTTACATACGGCATGTTTATAATGACATAGGAGCACACTGTTTATAAAAATATAAATTACAGTTTGGTCCCATAAATAAATTACACAAACCCTTTTTTCGCAGCTACTGACAATTCCTAGGAGGTCATCGGTATAACCGGAACTGTCTTTCGCACCTCTTGGTCTTACCAGCAGTGCTGGGCCTAAGCTTAAGTGGACCCAAGGCAAGAGCCTGTCCTGTTTGCCTGAACACTCGCCCACCCCCATCCATGCAACTTGTATTCTGATTCATGTACTTGGGCAGGTAGAAGATGCACATGCCCAATGAACCCCCTACTGTTGCGCCGTTAAACACATGCATCCTGTACCTACCCCTAGTTCAGCCCATTGTTGTAACCACTGAATAAGCATAGGGTGAAGGGAGCTCTGTGGAGGTTTTCAGTCTCTGTAGTTAGTTCTGTGGGGGGGGGGTCATGTATGACCAGCAACAGGAGCCAAATTCCAGGTCACCTGTGACCCCCATCACACAGAAATATTTCTGAAAATTTTTCCTCAATTAAAAAAAAAATCTTTAAAATTTAAGATTTCATTGCTGTACAGCTAAAGAAGAGATTTATATCTTAAATGGCTAAAAAAAAAACCTGCACCCTTACTGCTATTGATAATGTTCTCCAAATAATGAACTTACTCGTCATAATGTAAGGAGTTCACTCAGTGAGTAGTAACACATTTTACAAAAGACATTAGGCAAGTGAAGGCATGATGAGAAAAAATAGTTTTTTTTTGTTTTAGCCGTTATTCATACAAACTCCCACTTTCCAAATCACTGCCCCATGGCCGATTCGTTGCCGATTCATGCTGTAGGGTCCTAGCCCCCACCGACTTTTCGTGCAAACCCCTGTCCCCCGTAGGAACATGTGCACGCATTTGCTGGAGCGCTTTGATTAGAGCTATTTAGAATGCGGCTGGGTGGCATGCCGCCCCTACACTCTTGCCACCCTAGGCCCGGGCCTTTGTGGCCTCGCCACAAATCCAGGCTTAACTGGCTGGCAGAGAACACAAGGTATGCTTATACAGCTATGAACCCGGTTATCCAGAATGGTCTGGACCTAAGGTTTTCCAGATAACAGATCTTTTCGTAATTTGGATCTTCATACCTTAAGTCTACTAGAAAATTAAATAAACATTAAATAAATCCAATAGGTTGGTTCTGCTCCCAATAAGGTTCAGTGCTTAGCTCGCTGGAGGTTCGTTTACCTTTGCTGGATGACCTATAGGATTTCTTAGATATCTCTGAGTTTAACAAAGCTGCTCCACACACACAACCATAGACTTTAAAGTAGGTATACTTAAAAGGAGATATGTGGCCAATGAAATACACTAAAAAAGAAAGTAAAGCAAATAATACATTCAAAAAATTCAGTGCCAGACAAACCTGCATGGTCAGCAGTAAAATGCTGTAATAAGTTAGTTTATTCATCTTTGCTTTTAATTCTTCCTTCATGGTAGTGTAACCGGACTAGTTTACAGTCATGAACATAACCTTTTTCTAGGTTGTTGTGTCACTATACAGAGAGGGAAACCCTGCAACACAGGCAGAAGCAGTGAAAGCTGTTCTAGTGTCTCAAGTGCCTGACAGTACAAGCGTCACTAAACCATAAATTACAGCATGTATGGGTCTGCCACGGTACTACCCAGATCATATTCTCATGTTTCATGTTTCCATCTCTCAAGTTCAAATATGCCTGACCTAAATCTAGTCAAACATAAAGAACATTCAGATTTACATCATTTACATTACATGCTAATCTCTATAGATAAAATATATGGGATATTATTTCCTCACACTAGTTTCTAAAGTGCAACAAGTAATGTGGGCAATTTAAACCTGAATATTAAAATTCCAAGTAAAATACATGCTTTGCATCTTTGGCTCCTTTACGGTGCATTTTAGAAATGCAAAAGTATGTTAGGTAATTGAGCAAGCACATATTAAAACACAGACGACTGATTCCTTTTGAGCAATTACACTACATTTTATTATACTAAACAGATTTGTTTCAGGGAGGAAGAATAATCTGGTGTCTCTATAGGACTAGGCTACTCATTTTGCATGCTGCCTTTTATGGTTTTGTAAATTGTTAAATTATAGATGTAATTGATGTAAACTACAGGAAAACCCTCTGTTGCTTATTCTTTCTTTTGAAGGCACACAGTGTGTATATAATTTTATGCAACCATAGACAAATGAATTACCTTCTCCCGTGGAAGTAAATCCTTGGGGTCAGTTGGCAAAGCAAGGCAGATTTGACTGTGGTGAGATTTTTTTCCTGTGTCCTATGCTTTACTAGAAGGGTATCGCATTTCAGGAAAGGCAAGTCCCACTTAAAGGGACATGCAAAGAAATAAATAAGGGATATTTATAGACACATTAATTTAATGACAGCAAAAATATAACACACACACACATATATATATATATATATATATATATGTGTATATATATATATATATATATATATCAAATCTACAAAAAATTAAAATTAAAAATTAAAAATTAAAATTATTGTGTGGAAATTACACAGATTTTTCTATAAATATCTTCTTCACTTTTTTTGTTTTTATTTGGTTTTCTGTTACCCTTGGAGATAGGAGTTTTAAAAGTAGGTATAATCACCCTGTTTTCCTCCCACACATCATTCCTACTTAAAGGGGCACTGTCTGAATCAATATTTACTTCTGACTTCAATGGACATCTCACTTTTGTGTAGGGATGCACCGAATCCAGGATTTGGTTCAGGATTCTGCCATTTTCAACAGGATTCGGATTCAGCCGAATCCTTCTGTCCAGCCAAACCGAATCCTAATCTGCATATGCAAATTAGGGGCTGGGAGGGAAATCGGGTGACTTTTCCCCTTCCCCGGTTCGGTATTCGGCCGAATCTTTCACAAAGATTCGGGGGTTTGGCCCGAATCCAAAATAGTGGATTATGGAAAAAAACAAATAGAACCTAGTGCAATATTGTTAACCATTGCACCTTATTTTAATTAATCTTACCTTTTGAAGTAAGCACTACAAGCACCGTGTTTGACTTAGTTGTAATTTTATTTTGGAGATAGCACCTTGTAGAAATCACTATAGCACTTAAGAACACACACAAAAAATCTTTGCATAGACTTTCAAGACACACACAGATTAGTGTTGTAACACCTTGGTGACTGCACTGTATATTAACAATATTGCACTAGGTTTTATTTGTTCTTTTCTATAGCCTGTGGCGCTGATCTATAATTGCATCTTGATTTGATGATCCAGTGGAACTGTGAAAAAGATCGACAAAGGAAAACATTCTGAGGGTTTACTTTTCTTTTAAATTGTGCAAATTTTGTTTGTTTTTGCAATTTTAACTCTTTACAACACAATTTATGCCTAGGACACCACCCCCAGGCTGGTGCATTTTCTGAAGAAGAGGAGCACTGAGTTTGGTTTAGGAGCAACCTACTGGAATCACTACCCGGCACCCCCCATTAATGCTACAGTTCAATCCCATTTATTTACAGTCCAAAAAAGTTTTTTAGATACCTTTCTCCCTTCATGCAATGTAGTTGGTGAGGATTTCAGGTTTCATATAGGAAATAGTGCACAATGCTGCTGGAGCAATGAAACACATTCTGAGCTTTAACAACCTTTATGAACGTGTTAGCTCCTTATTGTCAGAGATGTTTTAAAAAATGCAAAAGCAGATCAAACCGCTGTGAATCTTTCTGCATTACCTAGTTAAACCTTTGATAAATGAGCCCCCTCAATGGAGTATTCATGAAAATAAATTCTTCTATCATAGATTTATCAGACTTCACTATAATCGGTGACATATAAATACTATGAGAATTGGCAGCCTTTGGAAACTGGTTGAAAACACATTTGTAGCTTGTGCCAGTTCTGGCACATGTTTTCACATAAATTTGAATTAGATGATTTATTTCAAATGGAGAATGCACAAACTGCAAAGGTCTCAAACGCCTTTTTCTCCTTTCCAGAAATTCGAGTCTGGAACTGCTAGAGCTGAGATTTCAAAATACATTGAAATCACCAATGATCACCAATTAGCAAGATCAGCTTCTGCAATGTAATAGAGAACATTCAGTAATACCCATAGTGATATTAAACTTAGAACTGTTCATAATAGGGAGAGCTAGCCACTCTGTGATTTTCATTTTAACAATAAATCTAGCAATAGCAACTGTTAATTGAACATTTTTGTAACACATGAAAGGGCCAAAAATGTTGGTACTATTGGGGGGGGGGCCAGACAGATAAGAAAAAAAGATCTATAGAACTGAATATATCTGATGATGACCTGTCTCTTATTCAAATATAAATATGAATTCAATTCTGAAGCTATATATTTTAACGAGACGCAGTTAGCACTTCAAAATTTAGGCTGGAGGCAGAAAAATTTAATTAAAAATTCACTAAAAATACTCACTGAATTTCTCTTTAAACAGTTTTTATAATATTTAAGTGAACTTCGCCTATAAGGGTCTTGGCACATGGCAAGTGTGTGTGATTTTTTGTACAAAACACAGATGTCAGCAGCACAAGACATTATCTCAAAATGCAAACACTGGTTTGCAAAGAGCATATTACTGAAACCATTATCCAGAAAGCTTCAAATTACAGGAAGGCTGTCTCTAATAGACTCCAGTATAAGCACATCATTCTATTTTTTAGTAGTCTGACACAAGGTAGCCAGGCATATCCTACTATCACGGACACCTTATTTGATGTGGAGCATTTGCTAAGGCAGTGCCTGATAGTTATAACCAGTGATCCCCAACCAGTAGCTCGTGAGCAACATGTTGCTCTCCAACCCCTTGGATGTTGTTCCTAGTGGCCTCAAAGCAGGTTTTTATTATCGAATTCCAGGCTTGGAGGCAAGTTTTGGTTGTATAAAAACCAGGTGCACTGTATGTTGACAATCCACATAGGGGCTACTAAATGACCAATCACTGTCCTTATTTGGCACCCAGCAACATTTTTCATGTTAGTGTTGCTCCCCAACTCCTTTTACTTCTGAATGTTGCTCACAGGTTCTGAAGGTTGGGGATCCCTGGTTATAACAATTTAGAACATACTGGTATTATCTGGTGACTGCTCAGTGGCTCTCCCTATTCTAATTCATCACTATTAAAGGCCATTTATCACTCACCCACACCCGTATGGCCATATGCCTAGGTGTGGGGAATTACAGATACCAGAGGTGGTGGAGAAGGGCCTAGATACTTTTTTTTTGGTAAGTTATTCCCTTATCATAAGATAAGCAAGGCTAAACATTTTCTTCATAATAAAGAGAATCATGAAACTAAGAGTCTGGGTTTTTGCCTTAGGGCATTTTATGTGTTTCTAGATAATTATTTAATTATATTTAAAAAATGTGTATATTATAAAATATATATGTTAACTAACATCAAAAAGCTACACAACAATAATGTAATTCTTGTTGAGTTTTGAAATGTTTTTATGAGAAAACAGTACACATACAATAGGTTTGAGAATTTTTATTTTTATATAACCTCAATGAAAATAAAGCCGAATGATGTATCATCTCTTCCTGTTTTTTTAGTGGAATTATGTGTACTGTTGTCCCTACAGATTAATTTTGAGGCATAGTAATACCCTGCTATAGAGCATACAGTTTTATTTTGGTTATGAAGCAGAGTGGTATAAAGATTCTTGACCAAGGTCACAAGGATCTCAGAGTGGAATGGAATCCGACTTAATTTTGCATATATCTGGTTTCGGCCCCCTGAATTGTTCTCAAAAGCCATGATGGTTTTATAAACTATCCTCCAACTCAGCATTCAGTACAGTCAACTTATTTTTCATTACTATGTTTAATTAATATTGGCTATATTTAGTAAAAGTATTGGTATCTTTACCTTTATCCTACATAAAATGATAGCTGCATTATATCTGCGTGCTTTGTTTGTGTGTTGCTACAGATCATTAATCTAGATGAAGGGATTGTGAAAAGGAGTCCCTTGCCTCAAAATTAACTTTAAATATAATGTTAACAGTGATATTGTAAGATACTTTGTAACTGACCTTCTGTTACGTATGGCATCGCAAAAGCAGATGAGAAGGTTCTGGTTGCGGCACATGCTTCTGCCTATAACCGACACCTTTTTGCCTCAGGAGGAGCCCTACACTTCTCGGATGCTGCCACGTTTTAGAGTGAGAGAACCAAGGCAAGAGTTCTGGGCAGAGAAGGGAACGCATCAGTTCTGTATTCGGAGTTTGCGTGTCAGGAGGAGTGAAGAAGAGGAGGAGGTGGTGGGCGAGGTACCAGTACATCTTCATTCCCATATTATTTCCCATAATTCCATCAGGACATAACCTGGATGATAATTTGTATTGGGGATTGGTTCCCTGGCTCTCTGTAAAGATTTAGTATAACTTTTACAGGTGATTCAGGATTTTTTATATACATATATAAAGCATGACCAATACAACATTTTTTTAAATAAGGATATCAAAATTGTAAATATACAAAGGCTTTTTCTGACTTTTTTTTCCCCCCTTTCAGCTTGTACTGGAAAGGAATAACCCATTAAATTAAATAGAAACTACAGTATAGTAAAGAAAATAATATTTATTGCAGTGAATATAACATTTAATACAATTAACAGGAAATTAAGAGAGAATTGAAAGTCTGTTATAGATAAGGTTCTGGAAAGCCAAAATGTATGCAAACAATGCTAAGTGAAACATGTAACAAGACCTCTGAAGCTTAAAGGAAAGGCAGCAGACAGGCACAGCAGGAACTTTACTTGGGCCCCCTCAAAATACTAAAGAGCTGTAACTGGAGGAGCACTGGTGGACTCAACCTTGTGTCTGCAGGAGCTGAGCTCTGCAATTCAAACCAGATTTTATTCTTGATAGTGATGGGCGAATAAATTCGCCAGAGACAAATTTGCGGTGAATTTCCAAGTTTTGCCACAATCAAATTAATTCATGAAACCGCTGCGACAATTCGCTGCGTCAATGAAAGATTGGCCAATTTTGACGCGCATCAAAATTATTCCGATGCCCATTGACTTTAATGCATTTGGACCAAATAGTTGCTTGTATAAAAATTGTTGCATCTTAAAATTATTTTGACGCTCATTGACTTCAATGCGTTTCACAAATTTTTTGCAGTTTCGCCCATCACTAATTCTGGAGTGAGGAGCAGTGCATAGGGATGTCGCGGACTGTTCGCCGGCGAACTTGTTCGCGCGAACATCGGCTGTTCGCGTCCGCCGCAAGTTCGCGAACGTCGCGCGACGTTCGCCATTTTGGGTTCGCCTTACCTGGCGCTTTTTTTTGACCTCTCACCCCAGACCAGCAGATACATGGCAGCCAATCAGGAAGCTCTCCCTCCTGGACCACCCCCACACCCCCTGGACCACTCCCCTTCCATATATAAACTGAAGCCCTGCAGCGTTTTTTCATTCTGCCTGTGTGTGCTTGGAAGAGCTAGTGTAGGGAGAGAGCTGCTAGTGATTTCACTGATTTGAGGGACAGTTGATAGTAAGTTTGCTGGCTAGTAATCTACTTGATACTGCTCTGTATTGGAGGGACAGAAGTCTGCAGGGATTTGAGGGACATTTTAGGGTAGCTTTGCTGGCTAGTAATCTACCTTCTACTGCAGTGCTCTGTATGTAGCTGCCTGCTGTGGGCACTGATCTCTTCTGATCTCATCTGCTGACTGCTGTAATAACCCAATAGTCCTTGTAAGGACTGCTTTTATTTTCTTTTTTGTTGTTTTACTTTGCTACTTTAACAGCCAAGTGCTATTAGTCTAGCAGTGTTGGGGAGTGGGACTGGTGTGCTACTGTGCTGCTCCTAGTAGTTCAGCAGCACCAACCCGAGAATATTTTTTTTTTTAATATACATATAATTTTTTTTTTTATTTTACTTATCTTACTGTTCTTTAAGGTGTCCAGTGCTGTTTGCTGTTCTTCATAGTAGTGCACCAATAGTAGTGCACTTGCAGGCATTATTTGCCCAGTGGCCATCTAGCTGTGTGAGCTTGTTCACATTCTGTCTAAATATCAATAATAATACCGTCTCCAGAAACACCACCTGAGTGACGTTTTTCAAGCAGCAATAATATATTCCGTATCCACCACTGCTGTAGTGTATACATTGACCTTGTAGGCATTATTTGCCCAGTGTGTTCTTCATTTTCAAACCACTGCCACTTAGCTGTGTGAGCTTTTTCACATTCTGTCTAAATATCAATAATAATACCGTCTCCAGAAACACCACCTGAGTGACGTTTTTCAAGCAGCAATAATATATTCCGTATCCACCACTGCTGTAGTGTATACGTTGACCTTGTAGGCATTATTTGCCCAGTGTGTTCTTCATTTTCAAACCACTGCCACTTAGCTGTGTGAGCTTTTTCACATTCTGTCTAAATATCAATAATAATACCGTCTCCAGAAACACCACCTGAGTGACGTTTTTCAAGCAGCAATAATATATTCCGTATCCACCACTGCTGTAGTGTATACGTTGACCTTGTAGGCATTATTTGCCCAGTGTGTTCTTCATTTTCAAACCACTGCCACTTAGCTGTGTGAGCTTGTTCACATTCTGTCTAAATATCAATAATAATACCGTCTCCAGAAACACCACCTGAGTGACGTTTTTCAAGCAGCAATAATATATTCCGTATCCACCACTGCTGTAGTGTATACGTTGACCTTGTAGGCATTATTTGCCCAGTGTGTTCTTCATTTTCAAACCACTGCCACTTAGCTGTGTGAGCTTGTTCACATTCTGTCTAAATATCAATAATAATACCGTCTCCAGAAACACCACCTGAGTGACGTTTTTCAAGCAGCAATAATATATTCCGTATCCACCACTGCTGTAGTGTATACGTTGACCTTGTAGGCATTATTTGCCCAGTGTGTTCTTCATTTTCAAACCACTGCCACTTAGCTGTGTGAGCTTTTTCACATTCTGTCTAAATATCAATAATAATACCGTCTCCAGAAACACCACCTGAGTGACGTTTTTCAGGCAGCAATAATATATTCCGTATCCACTGCTGTAGTAGTGTATACGTTGACCTTGTAGGCCTTGTTTGCCCAGTGTGTTCTTCTTCTTCTTCATTTTCAAACAACTCCCATCTAGCTGTGTGAGCTTGTTCACATTCTGTCTAAATATCAATAATAATACCGTCTCCAGAAACACCACCTGAGTTGTTGTTGTTTTTGTTTTAAAAATAATGCCAGGCAAAGGCAGGCCGCCACGCAGAGGCACTAGGGCCGTGCTGCTATGCTATCCTGTGGCCCTAGGAAATTGCCCAGTTTTAAAAAGGCAATGACGCTGAACTCCCAAAATGCTGAAGAGGTAGTTGACTGGCTTACACAGCACACCCCATCCTCTACCGTTTCTAACTTTACCACAACATCCTCATCCTCCACTGCTATGGGCACCCCACGTAACACTTCCTCCACCACCGGCGCCCCTTCTTCACTGGAGTCAGAGGAGTTATTTTCACATGAGTTTCTTGAACTGAGTGATGCGCAACCATTATTGGCAGAAGAAGATGAAGGAGATGAGGACGTTACACCAGATTTAATTCTGGCAGAGAACACAACAGAGATGGACATAATGAGTGATGACGAGGAGGTCCCCGCTGCTGCTTCCTTCTGTGAGCTGTTAGAAGAAATTGATGCATCTGAGGAGAATGATGATGAGGAGATTGATGTTTTGTGGGTGCCCAGTAGAAGAGAGCAAGAGGAGGATAGTTCAGATGGAGAGACGGAGAGTCAGAGAGGCAGGAGGAGAATAAGAACAGTAGGGCAACAACATGTATCGGCACCTGTGGTCAGCCGGCCAACGCACCCGCCAACGCCGCCGACTTCTACTTTTACCCCCAGATTGCCAGCCTCAAAAAGGTCAGCAGTGTGGGATTTTTTTAATGTGTGTGCCTCTGACAAAAGCGTTGTAATTTGCAATGAGTGCAGTCAGAAACTGAGTCTTGGGAAGCCCAACAGCCACATAGGTACAACTTCTATGCGAAGGCACATGAACGGCAAGCACAAAGCACTTTGGGAGCAACACCTCAAAGGCAACAGGCAAACTAAAAGCCACCCTCCTTCTGGTCCAGCATCTTACTGCTCTACCTCTGCTGTCCTTGACCCGTCTGAACCACCCTCCACTCCGCCTTCCACCTTGACCACCAGTTCCCATTCCCAGTCATCTGCCCCCAGCCAAGTTTCTGTGAGGGCCATGTTTGAGCGTAAGAAGCCAATGTCTGCGAGTCACCCCCTTGCCCGGCGTCTGACAGCTGACTTGTCTGCACTCTTAGCCCGCCAGCTTTTACCATACCAGCTGGTGGACTCTGAGGCCTTCCGCAAATTTGTAGCAATTGGGACACCGCAGTGGAAGGTACCCAGCCGCAATTTTTTTTCAAAAAAGGGAATACCACACCTGTACCACCATGTGCAGAGCCAAGTCACCGCATCTCTGTCACTTAGTGTTGGGCCAAAGGTCCATATGACTACTGACGCATGGTCCTCCAAGCATGGTCAGGGCAGGTATGTCACCTACACTGCCCACTGGGTGAACTTGGTCATGGCTGGGAAGCAGGAAATGTGTGGCTCAACAACGACAGTGGAGTTGGTGTCACCGCCACGGATTGCACGCGGTTCTGCCACCACCTCTACTCCTCCTTCGCTCTCTACCTCGTCTTCTTCCTCTTCTTCGTCCTCTGCTGCTGGGTCCTCCTCCTCCTCCACACCTGTGCACCCCCAGCTCCCCCTAGGCTATTCGACGTGCCAGGTACGCCGTTGTCATGCTGTCTTGGGGATGACGTGCCTGGAAAGCAAAAACCATACCGGATCTGTACTCCTGTCATCTCTGCAGTCACAGGCCGATCGGTGGCTGACCCCACACCAACTGAAGATCGGAAAAGTGGTGTGTGACAATGGAAGCAATCTGTTGGCAGCACTGAGACTGGGCAATTTAACACATGTGCCCTGCATGGCACATGTTCTGAATTTAATAGTACAACGTTTTGTCTCAAAGTACCCAGGATTCCAGGACGTTCTCAGGCAGTCCAGGAAGGTGTCGGCCCATTTCAGACGTTCCTAATACAGCCATGGCACACCTTGCTGACATTCAGCAGCGGTACAACATGCCAGTCAGGCGTTTGATTTGCGACAGCCAGACTCGCTGGAATTCAACGCTCCTCATGTTGGAACTTCTGCTGCAACAACAAAGAGCCGTCAACGAATACCTGTTTGAACTGGGTGGTAGGACTGGATCTGCAGAGCTGGGGATTTTTTTCCCCCGTTACTGGGTGCTTATGCGCGATGCCTGCAGGCTCATGCGCCCTTTTGAAGAGGTTACAAATATGGTCAGTCGCACCGAAGGCACCATCAGCGACCTAATACCCTTTGCTTTCTTCCTGGAGCGTGCCGTGCGACGAGTGACAGATGAGGCTGTAGACCAGCGTGACGAGGAGCAGGAAGCGCACGATTTCTGGTCGGAATCACCAGAACGAACCCAGGCACCTGCTGCAACGCAGGGAGAGGTGTCAGAAGTGGAGTCAGAGGAGGAAGGTGGCTTTGTGGAGGAGGAGGACCAACAGGAGCAGGCTTCCCAGGGGGCTGGTGGTGACCTTTTGGGGACCCCTGGTCTTGTACGTGGCTGGGGGGAGGAGACCGTGGATGATGCAGTCCTTGATAACGAGGAAGCGGAGATGGATACCTCTGCATCCAACCTTGTGAGAATGGGGTCTTTCATGCTGTCATGCCTGTTGAAGGACCCCCGTATCAAGAGGCTTAAGGAGAAGGACCTGTACTGGGTCGCGACTCTACTAGACCCTCGGTACAAGCATAAAGTGGCAGAAATGTTACCAACATACCACAAGTCTGAAAGGATGCTGCATTTACAAACCAGCCTGCAAAACATGTTGTACAATGCTTTTAAGGGTGATGTCACTTCAGGAACTCATCAACATTCCAGGGGCAGAGGTGCCAGTAATCCTGCCACGAGCGCACCTGCAAGGACAAAGCACTTTGGCCACTCTGTAACGTCAGACATGCAAATGTTTTTCAGCCCAAGGCAGCGGCAGAACCCTTCGGGATCCACCCTCAAAGAACGCCTCGACCGGCAGGTAGCGGACTACCTGGCATTAACTGCAGATATCGACACTCTGAGGAGCGATGAACCCCTGGACTACTGGGTGCGCAGGCTTGATCTGTGGCCAGAGCTGTCACAATTTGCCATGAACCTCTTGTCTTGCCCCGCCTCAAGTGTCCTCTCAGAAAGGACCTTCAGTGCAGCAGGAGGGATTGTAACTGAGAAGAGAACTCGCCTAGGTCACAAAAGTGTGGATTACCTGACCTTTATTAAAATGAATGAGGGGTGGATCTCGGAGGGTTACTGCACGCCGGAAGACTTGTTCTGAGTTTCTGATTCTGACTCCCCATGCAGCTGTCCTTCTCTGCACGCCTCATGACTCCACATACAGCTGTCCTTTAGCGTCCTCCTCCCTCCACCACCGTTACAAACTAGGGTGCAACCCTACTGGTTTAATTTGAATCCAGGTAAATCCTGAGTTTTTCTGGCCTCTGTGCTTCAGTGGCTGCGACCAAAAAAACCAGAATATTTTCAGCATTTATATGGCATATTTTTTCTGGCCTCTGTGCTTCAGTGGCTGCGACTAAAAAAAACAGAATATTTTCAGCATTTATATGGCATATTTTTCCTGGCCTCTGTGCTTCAGTGGCTGCGACCAAAAAAATTGAATATTTTCAGCATTTATATGGCATATTTTTCCTGGCCTCTGTGCTTCAGTGGCTGCGACCAAAAAAATTGAATATTTTCAGCATTTAAATGGCATATTTTTTCTGGCCTCTGTGCTTCAGTGGCTGCGACTAAAAAAACAGAATATTTTCAGCATTTATATGGCATATTTTTCCTGGCCTCTGTGCTTCAGTGGCTGCGACCAAAAAAATTGAATATTTTCAGCATTTATATGGCATATTTTTTCTGGCCTCTGTGCTTCAGTGGCTGCGACAAAAATAAATGAATATTTTCAGCATTTATATGGCATATTTTTTCTGGCCTCTGTGCTTCAGTGGCTGTGACAAAAAAATGAATATTTTCAGCATTTATATGGCATATTTTTTCTGGCCTCTGTGCTTCAGTGGCTGCGACTAAAAAAAACAGAATATTTTCAGCATTTATATGGCATATTTTTCCTGGCCTCTGTGCTTCAGTGGCTGCGACCAAAAAAATTGAATATTTTCAGCATTTATATGGCATATTTTTTCTGGCCTCTGTGCTTCAGTGGCTGCGACAAAAATAAATGAATATTTTCAGCATTTATATAGCATATTTTTTCTGGCCTCTGTGCTTCAGTGGCTGTGACAAAAAAATGAATATTTTCAGCATTTATATGGCATATTTTTTCTGGCCTCTGTGCTTCAGTGGCTGCGACTAAAAAAAACAGAATATTTTCAGCATTTATATGGCATATTTTTCCTGGCCTCTGTGCTTCAGTGGCTGCGACCACAAAAACAGAATATTTTCAGCATTTATATGGCATATTTTTCCTGGCCTCTGTGCTTCAGTGGCTGTGACCAAAAAAATTTATATTGTTAGCATTTATATGGCATATTTTTCCTGGCCTCTGTGCTGCAGTGGCTGCGACAAAAAAAAATTAATATTGTTTGCATTTATATGGCATATTTTTTCTGGCCTCTGTGCTGCAGTGGCTGCCACAAAAAAAAATTTATATTTTCAGCATTTATATGGCATATTGTTTCTGGACTTCTGGTTCAGTGGCTGCGACAAAAAAAACATAATTTTTCAGGAAAGTACACATGCCTAATTTTTCAGGGTTCTGCAACAGTGGCAAAATCACATCTTTTATGGTCACCGCAGGTGATCAATAAAGTAGACCAAAACTGGGCCCACACTGCAGAATCAGTGTTTTTTGGTTCGCTTCACTGTACATTGAATTACCTCTGCCTGACCGTGCACGTGCGCACAAGCACGGTGACTGCTAAACACACCACTACAGAAATATTGCCACCAACAGGACGAACATCCTGGAGGTGACAATCAACTAGTAATTAAAAACTATTATTTGCTCACTTGACGGTATCATTCATTAAAGCTCTTTGCGTCTTTTTGCGTTGCAGTAAGCACCGCGTTTCGTCTTTGCGTGTGAACAGGCTGTAACTTTTACACGACTTGATTGGCATGTAGACGCCGGACGTTTTAAAGCATTTTATTACACAGGTTTAGAAATGTAGTGTGATTTCTGCCCTTTACAGCACAAAACGCAGCGATGTGTCAACAATGGATTTTTTAGAAACATTTTTGCCCTTGATCCCCCTCTGGCATGGCACTGTCCAGGTCGTTGCACCCTTTAAACAACTTTAAAATCATTTTTCTGGCCAGAAATGTCTTTTCTAGCTTTTAAAATTCGCCTTCCCATTGAAGTCTATGGGGTTCGCGAACCGTTCGCATTTTTGACGCAAGTTCGCGAATATGTTAGCAAACTTTTTTTCCGACGTTCGCTACATCCCTAGCAGTGCACAGCTGGACCTGGATGCAAATGAGAAGTAAGTGTGATTTTGTGCTCTTGTTTCTGTGGTCTCAGTAAATCACCCCCACTGCATAAGAATTTAAAAAATATGTAATGGGCAAATAGGAGAGAAATAAAAGCTCAGTAAAAAGATGTACACTGTGGTTTTTTTGGATAAATTAGATGCAATTAAACTTACACTGAATATACCCAAATAGATTCAAGTTACAGTTGAAGAGACATCAGGTCACTGATCAGGGAGACAATGATCCAATACTGGCATTTTAGATCCTTGTTTCAATATAATACTGGTAACAGAGGGTAAGTTACCGTATATACTCGAGTATAAGCCGAGTTTTTCAGCATCCAAAATGTGCTGAAAAATTCTACCTCAGTTTATACTCCAGTCAGTGGGCAGTAGCTGAGATTGCAGTCACTTTTAATCATTCCTATACCAACAGTTCGCTTGGGGAGAGACTGCAATATCACACAGCGCCCTCTGTTGGTTATATGAAAGAATAACAGTGCGCCCTCTGTTGATAATATATGAAAGAAAACAGTGACTGCAATATCACACAGCGCCATCTGTTGGTTATATGAAAGAATAACTGCACCCTCTGTTGGTTATATGAAAGAATAACAGTGACTGCAATATCACACGGCGCCATCTGTTGGTTATATGAAAGAATAACAGTGCGCCCTCTGGTTATATGAAAAAACAGTGACTGCAATATCACACAGCACCCTCTGTTGGTTATATGAAAGAATAACAGTGACTGCAATATCATACAGCACCCTCTGTTGGTTATATGAAAGAATAACCGTGTGCCCTCTGTTGGTTATATGAAAGAATAACAGTGCACCCTCTGTTGGTTATATCAAAGAATAACCGTGCGCCCTCCGTTGGTTATATGAAGAATTAAAAGTGATGGCAATATCACACAGCACCCTCTGCACATGGTAGTGGGACAATGCACACAGTAATCCGTTTGGCAATTCTCTGTCACCATCAACTTTGCAAAGAAGTCCGGTTGATCGCTGGGGGGGTCGCTTTGGCGGAATGTGCGCTGCTCGGAGACAGGGCTGTAGTTGCGTCTAGGCTTATACTCGAGTCAATAAGTTTTCCCAGTTTTCGTAGGTAAAACTAGGTACCTCGGCTTATGCTCGGGTCGGCTTATACTCTAGTATATACGGTATGTAAATGTTGTGACTGGATCTTTATGTCTCGGATGAAATGTACTTAATTGCTGTCTTCTGCAGATGTCACAACAATTTCACCCATCCTCAGCTTATTAAAAAAACAGATCCACAAAATGCGAAATGTCTTCCAATACAAGTGCAATACCCATTTGGGGACTGCTATGTACAGTAAAAGAAACATTCTCTCTTGTTCCTTGTTTTCAAACTTTTTGCTAAAGTTTATGTATCCCCATGCCAATGTGTGAAAATGCACAGAAAGATATATTTTGCTTTTCTCCCTTGGAAAAAATTGCTCTGCAGTGTAGAACAGTCTCTGGATCCATTTACTGTAGAGTAAGTGCAAGCTTTTTTTTTTAACCTTAAGCATTTATGTTATGGCTTCTGCCAACTACGTGAGATGGCCTTTGGAGCTTTGTGGATATCAGGTTTTTTGAAGACAAATCCCATACCTGTACTTGAAAGAGAGTGCTTAATATTTCCAGCTCCAAAGAACATGGAGCTTGATTTACACCGATCAGGTGCAATTCTCATTGGGGGGTTTAGAGAGCTGGAGAAAGTTTTCTTGAGCAATTTTGCGTTTATGTTGTAAAATACATCTCTAATGTTAAAGGTCTGCAACTCCCAGCAGGCTGTGAACTTATAATGTGTTAATTTATGTAAGGGGTAGACTTATGTAAGGGGTAGATGTGCTTAAGTATTGTTTTTACTAAGCAAGCTAGCAGATAACATGTTTTCTCTTGTGCTCTTTTTCCTATTTGTCTGTGTGGTTAATAACCACACCCCTCCCCAGTTCAGAAGCCTCTGCAACACACTTTAACATAAAATTATTTTCTTTCCTTACCAAATATAGTTACATAGTTAAATTGGGTTTAAAAAAGACAAAGTCCCTTAAGTTTAACCTGCAGGTTATTGGTTGGACAGCGCACTCCAGGGTGCTTTTCAAACAGAATCGCTTGTTTCCAGCGATATTTTGTTGAACCTGATGTGAGGGGAGTTTCTACCGCTCCGAATTTACTAGTGTGGGGTCCGGGGCATGAGGCACCCGGGCCACAGATTTTGAACGGTGAGCGAGTGTCAAAACTAGAAAATGTCTATACCAGGAACTGTTGACCATAGATTGTGAACTGGGAGTTTTCCTATTTCAGCGCCAGCATTTGTGTTTTCCTTAAGTTTAACCCCTCCAAATGAAAACCCAGCATCCAAACACACACCCCTCCCTATTTTCACATAAATTATATATACCAATATCTATACTAACTATAGAGCTTAGTATCACAATAGCCTTTGATATTATGTCTGTCCAAAAAATCATCCAAGCCATTCTTAAAGGCATTAACTGAATCAAATATATCAGTTATCATAATAAATCTCTCTGCATTTCTACATTTCCAAGTCAATAACTCAGACTCTACACAAAATACCTCAGCCTTTGCAACACAATTACTTGAAGACGAGCATGAAAAATAACATATGAATGATTTGGAAATCCAAGTGTCCAGGGCCGTCATTAGAAATCACAATCACAACAACATTTTCGACCCCGCCCACTCCACATCACAGTTAAAAGACCACACAGACATTAGCGCTAAAAAAGTAACCCCCCACACACACAAGTTATAAAAAGCTATTGATGGTCAGGGCCCCCTTATAAGTTTAAAAAAAAAACATTGGCGCCAGGACTGCCCATAAGTTTTTTTAAAAAAACATTTGCACCAGGGCCCCCCTTACAAGTTAAAAAAAAATTGGAGCCCCAAAATGTTTTTTTAAAAAAAAACATTGGTGCCATGGCCCCCCTTACAAGTTAATAAAATTGGGGCCCCAAAAAATATTTTTTAAAAGAAACATTGGTGGCAGGGGCCTATAGAATATTAAAATAATACATTGGTGGCCAGGGGTTTAAAAAAAACAAAAAAAAACACATTGGTGTTCAGTAGAATTGAACTCGTGGCTTCAGGACTTCAAATTCGCCTCCTTTCGTGACTTTGGGTCTTTTCACCGCTTCGGGACTTCGACTTTGGCTATTATCGTGACTTTAGGTCTTTTCGCCGCTTTGGGACTTCGGCTATTTTCGTGGCTTCGGGTCTTTTCGCCGCTTTGGAAGTTCGGCTGTTTGCCATTTTCGGCTGTTCGGCTGGCCGCAGATCTTCGGCGCTGGCAAGGGGGGGCCTGGCTCTTTCTAAACTGCAGCACTGCCTGGCCCCCTTTCATGCCCGGGCCCAGAACACTTGTCCCCCCTGTCCCTCCCTGATGGTGGCCCTGGGTGTGTCCAGTTGGACTGATGTGAGTAATCTCACATTAGGACACAAGATAGGTGTAACAGCAGTGTGATTATAAAATGGAGTGGTCAAAGACCAGATCAGGGGTCAGGGAGGCAGCAGATTTCATACAGACAAAGGACTTCAATGTCCAGGCAAAGCTCAAAACCAGGCCGTCAATCAGCTTAATGCATGCCTTCCCAGCAATAATTACATTTAAGGGCATACTTGTGGCTGTTTTTTAGGACTCAGAATCACATAATTGGTTCTGGTGGATATCTATCTATTTTGGCAATTTATTTTGAGTTATAACAAACTTTTACATGTACAAAAATGTCTACATCTGATGTTCAGAAATATTTTAGATATGCAATTAACCTTAGTCTTAGTTCTTAGGCAGCTTTTGCCATCAGTTGTAATGTAAATTGTCTATTAACACATACTTCTGGCATGATCTTACAAAATATATTTGCAGGGAAATGCACTTGCAACTAACCTAAGCATAAGCTAAATGTAAATGTTTATATGGATTTGCTATAAATAAACATTCCCAAAGCAGTGTTAATTGACAGCCATGACAGCTGTAGTCTAGATTTCTGTGTCATTTTCAGCATATGTGTTTCTGTTGTAAGCAAAGGAATGTACACTATGTACAGGGCCAGGCCAAGGTAGTTCCAATCAGCACCCCCCCCCCCGTCCTATATTAGCATTTCCCACCTTACCATTATGTTTTTTTAATAAAAGAAAACACATTGTTGAATAAAATGTTTCATTTATATAAATATGTAATGTTCTGTACCTGTGCTAAGACATATGCCATATATTAGACATCAATAATTACCCCCAACAGGCCTAAGCCCCCCCATTTGTACCTGTGCCAGGCCCAAGCACCACCATTGCCCATATATATGCCATCAATAATGGCCCCCCTTCCCCCCAATGGGCCTAAGGCTAAGCCCCCATATGTACCTGTGCCAGCAGTGAGGAAACACAATCAGTAAGGAAAAAGCTCAGCTCAGCCTCAGCAGGTCTTCTGTGTCTCTGCAGCGCGAGCAGCAAAGTACTCCAGTGCACAGGTTCCCTCTGCTGGCCAGTCTTTGTAATGGCATCTGACATATGGATGAGCTGCAAACTACAGCGCATGCACAGCAGCGCCAGCATGTTAACAATGAGCATCTGTGACTCTGCGTCATAATGGAAGGCTCCAAAGTACATTCCAGGGGTGGGGAGCGCCTTCAGAATGTAAGTAGCCACAAACGGTAACAAGAAGGGTTTGAGGTAAGCAGTTATTTCCGGATAATCATATTATTAAAGGCCAAGCATAACTCATGTGTAAAAATGAAATTATAAAAAAAATTCCCCTGAGAAGTGTGCCCCCCAATGACTGCCTACTCTGCCTACCCCTTGGCTCGGCCCTGGGGGCAAATTTACATAGTTTTGGGGGGCTGCAAAGGTAGAAAAAAGTACGTTCACCCCGGAAAACCATATATTTTTGGAAGAAACACATCCCCCCCACATTCAAATTGGGTATGCATATCTTTCTACTCCAAAGCACCAAACCTTTCCTAAATTTGGTGATTTTGGTGACATTTCCAAAAATCACCTCAAAACTTCCACCCTGCAGCATCTTATTTCCCACATACTATTGGGTATCAAGACAAATCACCTCAAATATGAAAGTCTGGGGTCCTCTGGACAGTTTTATGTCCAATATGTATAGGTGTACCTAAATACGTGACATATAGGGGCCCCAAGTTTTGCAGTTTTGTGCTTTGGAGTAGAAAGACATGTATACCCAATTTGCATTTGGGGGAATGTGTACTTTCCGAATATATATGGTTTTCTGGGGTGAACATACTTTTTTCTACCTTTGCCGCCCCAAAAACTATGTAAATGTGTTGATTTTGCAGCAGCTGAAATGATAGACCATATGGAGTCTTCATTTTGGGGCCCCTATATGCCACGCGCTTAGGTATACCTATACATTTTGGGCATCAAACTGTTCAGAGGACCCCAGGCTTTCATATTTGGGGTGATTTATCTTGATACTCAATAGTATGTGGGACATACGATACTGCAGGGTGGAAGTTTTGAGGTGATTTTTGGAAATGTCCCTAAAATTGCCAAATTTAGGTATGTTTTGCAGCTTAGTGCTTTGGAGTAGAAAGACATGCATACCCAATTTGGATTCGGGGGAATGTGTACTTTCTGAAAATATATGGTTTTCTGGGGTGAACATACTTTTTTTTTTTACCTTTGATGCCCCCCAAAAAGATGTAAATGTGTTGATTTTGCAGTGCCTGAAATGACAGACCATATGGGGGTCTTCCTTTTGGGGCCCTATATGCCATGTGCTTTAGTACACCTATACATATTGGGCATCAAACTGTTCAGAGGACCCAGGCTTTCATATTTAGGGTGGTTTATCTTGATACTCAATAGTATGTGGGACTTATGATGCAGCAGGGTGGAAGTTCTGAGGTGGTTTTTGGAAATGCCAAATTTAGGAATGGTTTGCGGCTTGGTGCTTTGGAGTAGAAAGACATGAACACCCAATTTGGATTTGTGGGAATGTGTCCTTTCCGGAAATATATGGTTTTCTGGGGTGACTGTACTTTTTTCAAACTTTGCCCCCTCCCAAACTATGTAAATGTGTTGCTTTTTCAGTTGATTTTTTGGCATTACAGAACTGAAAGCTCAAATGGGGTGTCTACATTTTAGGGCCCCTATATACCACAAGCTTAGGTACACCTATACATATTGGGCATCAAACTGTTCAGTGGACCCCAGGCTTTCATATTTGGGGTGATTGATAATTGATGTGTGGGAGATATGATGCTGTAGAGAGGAAGCTTTGAGGTCATTTTTCAAAAAATTCACCAATTTCTATAAAACATTACAACTTTAGGAAATAATTGCAACTTGGTAGTTTGGAGTACATAGATATATTTACCCATTTTTGATTCACCAGAATCTGTTCTCTCTAATAATGGGTAGTTTTCTAGGGTAAACCTACTGTTAGGGGAATGTTTGGCCTTGAAATCAGAAGTATGCCGTTTGGGGAGCTCAGCTTTGGATATTTTGTAGTGTACTGCTTGTAGATTTTGATCTAAACAAGTGAGAAATCTCCATAAAACTATATATATTTGGTATTGCTGCGTTCAAGAGACATAGACCTTTCTAAATCGACTGTGTTCTTGTACATAAAATAAATGATGTTTCTGATATGTGATTGTTCTTTTTGAAACATGATTTTTTTCATTTTATTAGACACTTAGAAGCCTATATTTTTTTACAGAAGTAGAATTACACCAAAATTCTTGCATATTTTGAAAGTTCAGGTTGTCCTGAAAAAAACAATATATTGTTTTCCTGGGTAAACTAAAAGACCGCCCCAGAAAAAGGCCCTTACAAAATATCTAAAAACTGCTTGGCAGTAGATGTTCGCATCTTGGACAAAACGGCTGGCAGGGAAAGGGTTAAAGGATGATGGAAAACTGCACACTTATTGACAACTACATTGGTTACATGACAAACAAATGAACATACCCCATGACCTTGGACCAATATATGTTTGCACCGGCCCCTCATTTGTCACAAGTCTGCGAGTATACCAGCTGACTCCCCAAACTTCTAGCTTTACGATGAGATCATAGGTGTTTGTCCAAACTCCCTAATCTCTGACTTCAATATGCACCAATGTTTCCGAATGTGTAGATGCCACAATATCACTATTATTGCTAAGCTGTGTAACAAAGGAGATTTGTGGACCATCACCCCCCAATTTCTCTTTCTCTTGTGTTTAACCCCATGTTTTTCTTTGTCTAGAATATACGGAGGATAAACCTGTATCCGGAATTTCTTATACATTTCATCCAACTGTTCATTCCTTCTGTCAGGTACACTCACTATGCTTTCAACCCGTGAAAACTGGTTGACAGGAATGGAATTTTTAATATGCTTTGGATGGTAACTTTTATAATGTAACAACTGATTCCTGTCAGTCAGTTTTGAATATGTTCAAACCCTTATTAATCTTTACATTCAAAAATTGTATAGACTCAACATCCATGTGTCATGTTTAGGTAATATTTGGGTGCATTTCATTTAGGTATTGTTGGAAATGTGATAAGGAATCAACGTCACCCCTCCACAAAATGAACACATCATCAACATATAAGAAATCACATAACTCTATAGAGATAACTCCTTGCATAGCCATATCAACAAAAAGGTCCAGATCTTACGTTTATTCCTAAACACGGGATCATAGCCTAATTGTAGGTAAACATTCTCATTGGCTAACTGTCCCATTATCTCTGATTCATAGTATTTGGTAGCTAGTACCACAATTGCTCCCCCTTTGTCTGAGGGTTTAATAGTTATATCCATCCTAGATTTCAAATTCAGGATAAGTTGTAGGTGGAACAAACTTACTTTTGCTGTTTCAAATGTTTCCAATGACAAGGTATCTCCACTAGATGGTGCAATTTCACATGGATCCAATGAAAAATGTACTTTCAGTCTCAACCTATGGAAAAAAAAAGCATATAAATCAACATCAAGCTGAAATGTATCTAGTTCCTGGTTATGGCAAACGTTCAAGCCTTTTCCCACTAATGACAATTCTGCATCAGTCAACTGAGCAGGAGAAAGATTGTAGACTATTTGTTGTATTTGCGGGACCTCTGGACTGCTTGCTGTTTCCTGGTGGCTCTGACCTCCTCTGCAGTGCCTCGCTCCACCAAAGGCTATATCTCCGCCGTTCTGTGATGCCATTTCAGTCAATCGTGTCTGGGATTCAGAGCTGTGCGCATTGCCAATGCACCCCACACTGCTTCCTCTGACGTAATCATTCTGCACCTGTGGATAGACTCTGTCCCTTTCATAATCAAGCATGTCTCTGGTGAATTTACTCCACTTCTGTTCCTCACCAGTTTTGCGATAAGTTGTGATTTTCTTCTCCATATCCTGTTTCATTTTGGTTAAAGGGGACCTGTCACCCAAAAAAATTATTCAAA